>NC_142122.1:2757500-2932500 GCF_056152115.1 Neolamprologus brichardi
CCAGGCAGAGAATAGAAAACATCTTCCCTTTATTCCATCACTACCCACGTTCCCTGACAGGTTGTTTCATGCCTCATTTTCCTTTAATTACAAATTTATATTTAACGCTCAAGTGCCCAAGCTATTTTAGTGACCACAATTTTTTTCCCCCCATCCTGGCTCCTTTTTCTGTTTAGATTTTCTAAAATATTCTAATCAATTTAATTAGATCGTTTTTATTCAAACATGGGTTAGCAGAGATTCGCTGGAAAGTGTTGCAATGTAGTGATTAGAAGTGGAAAATTAATATAAATGTACAAAAAAGACATATTTCCACTGTCTTTGTTACAACAGCAGAGCAAAAACTGCTAAAAGTTATAGAAAAATTTCTTATGACTGAAAGCATCACAGCTACACATTTGAAAATACGACTGGGGTCATAAATGACTCCACTTGGGCACTTAATGTGTCCTTTGCCGACCAATCAAATGCAAGCATAGATCATGTTTACAGCTAATGAATGGCTTCCATGCTTCCTGGGATGCAGACAAAAGTGAAAAAAGTTGGTACGGTTGACTAACGGCGAGCACGTAGCTGTAAAAAGCAACATTGCACTAGACCATGTCGGTTCACTGGAGATCTGCTCAGGCTTCTCCATCTGCTCCCTCTGCCTGCCTCAGCAGCCAGCTGCACCGTGCGTGCATGTGCGTGCGTGCATGTGCGTGCGTGCGTGCATGTGCGTGCGTGCGTGCATGTGTGTGCATGTGTGTGCGTGCGTGCGTGCGTGCAAGAGACGGCAAAGATAGGTACATCCGTGTTTTATTATTTGATTTATTTGTGTACATAGTGTGCTCACATCTCCATACACCATGTGCCCTTCTAACTACTGCGTTACCTTCCAGGAACTGTTGCTATGCGAATTGCAGTCAATTTGTTGTCAAGCACAGTCGTGGGGTTCCCCCCCCCCTCCCTTTCTACATCTCCACAGAGGAAGTTCTTTGGGGCTTTGGTGTAGCAGCTGTTTGGTTCACATCTTTTCAGCATCAAGCCTCAAATCCCTCCCCCTACGCACCCAGAGGTCTGCTTGATGGAATCATCCACATACTGTCTACATTGCCCCACACAATACTGTTTCACATGGCAGGGCCAGCGTCTCACAGCCAAGTGTGTGCGCGCTGAATGGGATTAGCCTTTGCATGGCTTTACCCAAGTTGCTCCACTCTGAATAAGAGGCGCCCTCCTCTACATACATTAGGCATATGTTCCACCCCCTTACCTTTGCTCAGATTATACACTGTACAGGTGTGTTTGTCTGTGTACTCAGATATGTATATGTGGCTAAGCATGCGTGTTTGTGGTGGGGAGCTGAGCACAAGGATAAAGTCTTAATTAAATCAAACAGTGTAAACCTGTTCAGTGGCTGTAATCAACTGCCCCAGTGCGCCTTATCTAGCACTGCCAACGGATGCTCTGCCATCTGTTATGTAGATCGATACACTCACACATCACAGAAGAAATGGATTAGTGGCTATAAAGACCCTCTTTTCTTCCCTTTTCTCCCTCTCTCCCCCTTTTTGCCTTATGATGTAAATAGACCATATATTCCCCATTCACGTTCTCCTGCGTCGTGCACAGACATGACAGACATCGCTGCATATTTTCTTACCAGACTATTCTAGTACTATGAGTTAAGAGGGGGGGGGGGGGGGTTAAACATACATCGAATATCAATATTTAATAAAATGAATTAAAATCTGGGAATACTGTAAACAAGGTGGCTCGTCTTATTCACCGCCATCCTCAGATAACCTTAGCTAAGCAAACTTTTAATTAAATTGGTTCAACTGAATAACGTCCAACACTAGACACACTTTAGTGGGATTTATGGTCCAGCAGAGGAAAGTGTTCGCTGTCCGCTCCAGTCTGGCGACTGCCTGCAGAGCTCTGATGTCAAATGGAGGCAGTGTACAAATTTTAGGGTACAGCCGGTCTGTCGGCCACTCTTACTTGTACTGCTGATGGTCCACTGGGCAGCTGCAGTTAAAACATGCAAAGAGCTGAAGTAAATCCAAGTGTTAAAAACAAGAGTCTCTACTGCAGCCACTGCCTGTGCTCCCATTCCCAGGAGCTCTGCTGTCATTCTCCTCTGTATTCCAGCCCACTTGTCAACATTCAATTCAATTCAATTTTATTTATATAGCGCCAAATCACAACAAAAGTCGCCTCAAGGCGCTTCATAGATACAGAGAAAAACCCAACAATCATATGACCCCCTATGAGCAGCACTTTGGCAACAGTGGGAAGGAAAAACTCCCTTTTAACAGGAAGAAACCTCCGGCAGAACATTAATAAGACACTTTCATCAGCGGTGCTCAGTCAGGATCTTTGGAGCACATGTTGCATTTCCCTCTTCGAACTCAAATGTGTAGATGGACACATTAGCAGGACCATAAATTATGCTTTATCTTGACCAAGTTGTCTCCAAATTCAAAGCACGCTAATGGCTCATTCACATGAGTGAAAGTAGGACAGCGACCTCCTTTTTCTGCAACCAGTTGCAATTTGTGGTGACTAAATGGTTGCCTGGAGTGAGGTTGGTGTTGCTCAGTCACTCGCAAGTCACCTGATAGGAGGCAACCTTGCTGCAAACAGTTGCAGTCTGATTTAGACTGAGTCCAATCACTACCATAAATCACTACACTGTTTATGTAGACAGATTGCTGACATGTTGCCATCAGTATGAATGAGTCAATGAGCAAAACTTAAGGAGTCTTGACTCAACTGGCTGCCAGCTGCCTGTAATCTGGTTATACTGGAGCAGGAAGGTTGCTGAGCACAAATGTAATAGTAAAATATCAATTTCTGTTAAAAGAGAATTTCTGTCTACGTAGATGGCAATAAATGTGATTTTCAGCAATTTATTGCAGTTAATTGCTGAATTCTAAGAAATATAAAACTGTTGGCATGTAGTTGCCGACTCCAGTCTCTTATCTTATCTGATTAAAGACAAAGTTTGACTTTGAGGACATAATTTGCAGTTTGAAAAAGGTGATTCCAGTAATGTTGTGAGTTAAGTGTAGTAATATTATGGTATTGCAGGGTGTTTGGGGTGTCTCTACTGTAGCAAAACAACCCATGCATGCCAAATAATCACTACATTTTTGCTCTTCCGCTCTCGTCCCTCAGGTGCTGCACTGCTGTGTGGCTGGGTCCAACCTGCACACCCAGCAGAGCCACTATCTGCTCACCCTGTCTGACTTGTCCAGTGACTATGACCTCATGCTGGGTCAGGTTAAGCGTTGCGAGCCACCCCCGTCACAGACACCCATGGACTTAGGCAACCTACTCACTGTGGCTGAGGGTAAGGGCAGGAAAATGTCATTTCCTAAATCTGAATCTGTTTTGAGAAAGATCGCACTGCATAAAAAGGTCATTAAGTGTTAATTGTTATATAGTATGTGTTAGTATGTACATAGGTTTACATAGGAGGGTTAAAAGCCAGTTAGTACTTGATGCCAGCTGCTGCGTCGTAATGTTTTGGATACTGCTGCCAGCTCTATATTTTATAGTTCCTATATTATCGCTCCCAGAATATGGAGCCAAACTCTCTACCCTGTCTGCCCCCACCCTCCCACCCCCACAAAAAATCATCCAAAACAGGTAAAAGCAAACTCTAAGTAGGCCATCCATTTGGAGCTTCTCCATTAAATGTCAATATCTTATTAAAAGTATAAAAAGGAAATCAACCATCACAGGGAATGGAATGTTCACATTAGTACTCAGCCCTAAGAGAAGACCCATTATGGGGTTTGGATTTAAAAAAAAATCTTTTTTGTGACCTTGTGATTCCATTAGGCAATATATTCCTCTTTCTCTCTCGCGTCCTCAACTTCGAAAAAGTCCTCAAAGCCCAAATGCACAATGTGAATGTCTCCTGAAACAATGTAAGAAATTCAAACAGAAGCTTTTGTCTTGAAAATTTCATCACACCTCTGCTTTTTTTTTCCATTCTTTTTTTTTTTGGTGCACAGCTGCACAGAGTCTTGGTTGAAATAACAAAACACTATCAAAAGGGCAAACCAAAGAGTGCCGGCCTAGTTATATTCATGCCCTCACCTCATATTGATCAAGTCACATCAAAGGGCCAGTGCATCTCTAATGCAGCTTGGCCTGCTTTCTAAAGAGCTTTCTCCACTTTGATGGGGGATGATGGTATTGATAGCACTGTCACAATGCAAGAGTGCATCTTCTTGTTTTTCCCACATCCCTGCAGAATAAAGCACGGCATGCCTTTCACTTGGGAGTAAAAACCTGTACATTTACATAAATGCAATCTGCAAAGTACAATTCTATTCAGCAGTCTGCAAAGATGGTGGTTCTCATTAGCACTTGGCCAGTCTCGATGGTTGTCCATTGTAAGAAGACTCAATGGGCTTTTCAAAGTTGTCTCTTATGATTAGATGCTACCTACTTAGAGGTGTGCTAGCTAAGCTATTGTGAGAAATGAATAAAGTAGCCCTATTAGTAATCATGAATCAGATTTGGGTTTGTGTAAAAGGAGCTAATAAAGAGTGTAACATGTCGACACACAAATGTGGAGCTTTTTAAATATTGTTAAAGTCTACATTGAACATATTATAAAAGACAGCCCTGAGTGCAGCCGTGTTCTAAACCCATTGGTCATTTTACTATTGATCATGTGTTACACTTGCTTGCTTGTATTTTTTTTTTTTTTTATCCTCCCATCCTTTTTCTCCCGCCAGAAAAGCGTCGCCGCAACATGGAGCTGATCCCACTGACGGCACGGATGGTCATGACACACCTCGTGAACCATTTGGGCCATCATCCCCTGAGCGGCGGCCCCGCTCTCCTCCACAGCCTCGTGAGCGAAAATCACGACAACCCGTACGTGGAGTCGTCCGAGCTGTCCTCCGAGGTCTTCAAAAGCCCCAACCTGCAGCTTTTTGTCTTCAACGACAGCACGCTGGTGTCCTACCTGCAGATCCCTGCCGAGACGCCCACCGTCGGACAGCCCCTGCACACTTCCTCCCAAGTGCGCGTCATTGTCCGGGACATCTCGGGCAAGTACTCGTGGGATGGTGCCATCCTCTACTGCACCGCACATGAAGACTTTGACGTGGGAGCCTTTAAACCAGTCGACCCTTCGCTTTCTGCAGTCAACCACAGCAGAAACCCGCCCCCCTCCCCAGTAGCAGGACCGCACAAGCGTCATCGCTCAGGCTCCGATTGCCTCTCAAACTCCTGTGAGGAGGATGAGTTTGATGTTCTCGATAAGCTTTTGGACGACCTCGGACACAGCAGCCCAGAATGTCTTCCCCAGCCACGACTTAAGCTTAACCAGCCGGCCGCGTCGCCACACGGGATGAACCTAGAGCAAGAGAACGCCATCCTGGAAGCCATTCATCGCCAGACTCAGCAGGAGGAGGAGCAAGTGAGGAGGTGGGAGGCTGATGTAAGCTTTCGGGCGGACTGCCAGAGCGAACCGTCCCACCAGGAACCAAAAGCTCCTTTTTACTTCTGCCGGCTGCTGCTTAATGATCTTGGGATGAACTCTTGGGATCGCAGGTATTACAGACAGACTGCAAATAGCCTGCTCTTTACTGAAAGAGACAAATAGAGGAAAGTGGGGTTTTAAGAGAAGTCAGTGTTACTTATTGGTCACTAGCCTAAAAACAACACATTAAATGCAGGCAATCAGAGCGAAAGAAGGAGACACATCCTCTTGTTAAGTCTGACACCAAGTCGCTTTCTTCATCTTCAAAGTAACTCAGCTGTTGGCTTGTTACTCAAAGAGAGAGAGGATGAATTTAAAGGCACATTGGAGTCCGCAGTGTCTTAATCTCCTCTCCACAGGATAAGAGTGCCCAGCTGTTTTCACTAAGGTCTAGCTTGCAGAGCCTCATCTTTGCTGTTCTGCCCCCTAAATTAAAAGCTTACACCTCTTAATGGTGATGGTGTAACGTGCACACAACAAGAGGAGATTGTGGCTCGCACCTGTGCCTGTTTTTTCTGGTCCTTGGTCATCAGATCTGCAAACAAAACTTTGGTTTAACACTTATTTTCTTTGTGATGATTTAAGCCGCTGATGGCAGTTTTAGTTTCAGATTAAAATCCTCATGTCTAATCTAATCAAGACTTGTTGTTGTTCAACAGGAAAAGCTTCCATTTGCTGAAGAAAAACTCTAAACTCTTACGGGAATTGAAGAACTTGGACTCCAGGCAGTGGTAAAGTTCACTTGGGAGTTTTGTATCATCTTGTAGTGTTGTCTGTAATGTATTGTGTTTTCCTGATCGCCCATAAACATGTTTCTAAAATTAACTCTTTGCATGTCCTGTGAGCGGTCCAGTTTTTCAACACGGCAGTGCTCCCTTTCTCCATGAATTTCCTAATCTGTGCCAACTCCTGCTGAGCACAGCCCTGGAAGTCTCCCTCCATCACTCTCTCCGTCCTGTTCTTATCGTTCTTACTGGACTCTCGTAGTCCAATCAATTAGTGCTCCACACATTGCTAATGACAGGAGGTTATAAAATAATGCCCTCAGAAGTGGACCGTTTTCTCCCAGACGTAGATTTGGTTGGACAATAACAACCTGTGCGCAATCATGCAAAGTCTCCTAAATGTACTCCAGCACAATGTACTGCCATGGCAACAGGGAAAGTAGGATGGGGGGGCTTTGCTGCCATTCTTCTTCTTCTTTTTTTTTTATCATGATGTTAAAGCTGATGGAGAGATAGCAGACGGCTTTTTGGAGATAAACATTTTTTTCCCCTCTGTGCTTGAGATTTTTATTCATTAATTCAATGACACAATTTACCTTGATTAGCGAGGTGTAGTCCAAGCATTTCATCCAGAGCAGCTCAAGTAGTTAAAGGCTTTTCAAGTTGTGTTACAACTGTTAAACTGGTTAGTGTAGCTGTCGTTCTTTTAATGCCGGCTGCTTTTTATTTTTTGTTGTTGTTCTGTAGCCGAGAGACGCACAAGATTGCCGTGTTCTACATCGGAGAAGGCCAAGAAGACAAGTGCTCCATTTTGTCTAACAGCGCAGGAAGCCAGGACTATGAAGACTTTGTATCTGGACTGGGATGGGAGGTGCAAACCACTTTAAATCAAATCTTTGCATTCGTGTTTGCACAAAGTTGTACAAAAGAGCAACTTTTGCTTGTACGTTTCAGGTGGACCTAGCCACGCACTGTGGCTTTATGGGCGGGCTCCAGAGGAATGGCAGCACAGGTCTAACGGCTCCTTATTATGCTACCTCCACTGTGGAAGTCATTTTCCACGTCTCAACGCGTATGCCATCTGATTCTGATGACTGCCTCACCAAAAAGGTCAGCTGTTTTTTTTTTTAAGCTGGTATTGACTATTCGCACATCTGGATTGTCTGTATTGAATTACTTGCACACCTTAAGTTCTAAGTGCATTAGAAAAAGAAGAATGTTCTGCAGTGAAATGGCTACACAGCCATGCCTGCCCAGAGCAGTATGTTGTTGCAGCCTTCAGCTCTGTGTTAAGCTGTGATCAGGAGGTGTGACTCCAGAGTGTGGGCATTGATTAGTGACCCTGGCCAGGAAGGCCTGAGGAGTAGAGAATCGCAGGCGCGTGAGTGAAGAGAGGGCATGTGCTGCTGTGGTAATGACTATGATTCTGCTAGCCCCTGCCCCCCTCCCTGTGTGCTGTGACCAGGGCCTGGATTCAGCCATTAGCTCTCCCTGCTAGGGCAGGCGCCGGCCGGATGCCGGCAGGATCCTTTTATCCAATTCCTGCTGCCGCCACAGGAGCGATCGATTTGGTTCTGCAGTGGGATTCTGAGCTGTAGTGCAGCAGTAGCAGTTAGCAGAAAGAAATGAGCCGCAAGGCCCCTGCCCGTGCTGCCAATCTTCTCATACAGTACCCTGCTGAGGAGGGAAATTCATCAGGCTCTCCTCATATCCAGCCACACTCCAGCCCTCAACAGACATCCCCCTCTCCATTTCACAAATAATCGCCGACTCATTCCAAACCCATCCTGGAACTGTGTTTAGTGGCCACGGAAATTAGTCGGAGGAAAGATTTTGTCTTGGTTTGTCCAGAGTGTGGCGCTGGAGGGGTGGCCGTGCCCAAAGCAGAGCGTGCTGCCACTCCGCTCTCGTTCAGTTTCACCGGGAACTTCTGTAATTGCTCGTGCTCATCTCCACACATCTCCACACCAAATACAGGTCCAAGAGAAATTTGCAGGCTTGCGCCGATGTTTCAGAAAACGATGGGAAGGTAAAGAGAAGAGAAAGTGGTATGAAAAAAATGGGAATGAAAAACAGGCTTTGTCTGTGTCTAAGTACGATGTTACTCTGTCAATTTAAAAATAACACTTTTAGTCCAGCAGTCACCCACTTTACTTGCTGTAACCATAGAGGCACACTGTAGGGGAGAGACGGATGGGGTAGCTCTCGCTGAGTAGATTGCCTGTTTGAAGCTGATGGAAGGGAGAAAAAAGCTAAACCTAAAAGAAAAGAGGGAAAACCATGAATTCCTCAATCCAATTGTGGGTTTTAAGGCACTGCAGGCTGTAGCAGCAGCAGCAGCTGGCTTCAGTAATGCATTTATAGAAATGACCTGCAGGGTTGGGGTCAGGCCATGTAGACGATGTGGATGTGTGTGAAAGCGAGGGAGATGGACGGGCGTCCCAGTTACCCTCGGGCGCTACGTCTTAACTAGGTTGCTGCAGGTTGTTTTCATTAGGATGCTCTTGTCTTCTGCATCCTTTGGGTGGCAGTTTCCATGTATGCGAACCCCACTGGTTGGGTGGAAGGTCAAGGTGGGCTAATTGGACAAGAGCCTTTGACTCGAATCCCATTTTATTAAAGAAGTCTCAAACATTTGGATGTGATTAACAAGGGGATAAACGGGTTGGTGCAGAAGATGATTGACTAGAGCATAAGCATCCTCATTAAACTTGTCATTCAGCTAATCCAAATGCTACTATCTTAACCCAAATTAACATCCCACTGCTGATTGTCTGCAGCAGATGCATATTCAACATTTTCTCTGAAATTGTCCCAGTGACTGACCTGGCTGGTACCTGCTGATCCTTGGACAGACAGACTGAACTGGCGAGCTGCAGTAATCAGCATGCCGTGGATTTGTTTAAGATTAGCGTATTACCATAATTAAGGGCTTATAATAGAATGTGCTAATTGCATTTTTGGTGGCGAGGGCATGTTTCTTAATGGCTCATTAGGCCAACAGTACATTGGCAGATGTTTTCTTCTGAGTAAAGACTCACTTTTCAGTGTCTATGATACTCTGGAAAAATGGAAGGACTGCTTGATTCGACATCACTGGACCACCAGCTAATAAATGATCTACACTTGTCAGAGAATGTAATGTTGCTACTCCTATTTATTTTACTTTGAAAAGGGGAAAGCTGTTTACCTTTTTTCTTCTTTTTTTTTTTAAACTAGCATCAGTCAATTTCCTGTCATTTAAGCAAATCTTCTTGTCCTGCCCAGTTTCATTTGTGGTTGTGAACAGAGTGGAAATGGGAAGCAATTTAACCTCTGATGGGGTAGGTTAATTGGATTTGAATTATTTGGTTTTAAAATGCTCAATTTTGTCCATTTTATGTTTGCTATTTGAATTTGTAATGAAAAAGCTATAATAGGAGACTAAACCAGAGCCAGGCTACGATTTAAACCGTTGTTTTCAAACAAAGTTTGCGATCACCTGCTCCAGAAACAGTTGCTCCCAAGATGCACTAGAAAATAATATTGTCAGTCGTCGTCTTCTAAAAAGATTTTTAACCTCAGTCCGCTCCTCGGTCTCCTGGAGGCAGTGTGGGTTTTAAGTGCAGAGCGGATAAAACCCAGTTAGAAGCCCTAATCCATCCAAATTTGTGTTCCTGTCATCGTCCCCAAAGCAGTGAAAATTACATTCGCTCACTAAGCTGTTGATTAGACTAATTTTGTTTGTTTGGCAGCTGCGTCACCTGGGAAACGATGAGGTGCACATCGTGTGGTCCGAGCACACCAGGGACTATCGGCGCGGCATCATCCCAACTGACTTTGGAGATGTGCTGATAGTCATCTACCCAATGAAGAAACACATGTATTTCATCCAGATCATGAAGAAACCACAGGTAATGGCTGTGTCGAGTGGAATATTTAGGTTATAGACCACTGCAGATGTTTTAGCTCTTTAGGTGTAACGATCATTTACGGGAGGTTTTACTTTTTAAGCATGCAGGTTTACTGTCGTGTCTTAAGGGCACCCAAACAAAGTGAGCCGTTGTTAATTCTACCTGTTACCTGCCGTAACAAGTCAGCATCAGAGATGGGCAGTAACGCGTTACTGTAATCCGATTACTTTTTTTCAAGTAACGAGTAAAGTAAGGGATTACTATTGCAAAAACCGTAGGAACGCTGCGTTACTGCATTACTAAAACCATGATTTTTTGCGAGAATGTCTCATGACAGTGACGTAAGCGAGTGCGACGTTCGTGACAACAGCTGTGTGCAGATCAACAATGGATCATATATCAAGTGCAGAGAGAGTATGAGCGTGCAGCGTTTAAAGCGTGGAAGTACTGACCTTACTTTGAGTTTGATTCCATAAAAAGTGACAAAAACATTAGTGTCCGTTGTGCGTGGGAAGAAAACTTCTTTTTACAGCGAAAAAAACCCCTAAACTTCCGAGCAAACACAGAGTAGCTATGACGTAATGGGAAACTCACAGAGAAACTCGCGGATTCTTCCACTGACCGCTGCACACCTGCACCAGGGTAAACCTCCGCCTACCTGCTTTACAGGTGAAAATAGAGCAAAAGGACCGCTGAGTCTTTGACTTCATTTATTTTCTGCTGTGTTTTACTTGCATCTATTTGAAAGACTGAGTGTAAACACACACAAAAATATTTTATTTTATGTGCTGGAATGTGCAGAAAATAGGTTTAAATATTAAACAAATTTCTTCCAGTCAGAGAATGTTGCAGATAATTAAATTTTTGCTTGATGCATAAAGTTAAAAGATTAAAACTAAAAAAACAAGTTTTAAAAAGAGACTTTTCCATTTGATTACATTTTGTATGATGGATTATGCAGAAAAAGTAGAATTGGGCTGAAAGATCTATCACTTTATCACCTATTCAGGTTGTAAATCGTGTTTTTAAAAAGTAACTAAGTAATTAATTACTATTGAAAATAAGTAATCAGTAAAGTAACGGGATTACTTTTGGGGGAAGTAATCAGTAATTAGTTACTGATTACTTTTTTCAAGTAACTTGACCAACACTGGTCAGCATGCAGCATGGCACTGCATTAATTTCCTGTCTGTGTTCATTAGATAATGCAGACCCTCGTCCGTCTGTTGTGTTCAGACTTTGCTCTGAATTTCATACCTTCTTTCCCTTGTTGTGGTTTCTGTCTGAAGGCTCTCAGGTCTCTCCTCCAGCGATGCATTATTACCCACACTGTGGGTATGTGCTTTCAGAGATGGTTACCGGCCTTTGTTGGCTTGCTTTCATCTTGGTTACTCCATAGTGCTGCACTCGATGTGTGGCCTCCTAGAGGACCGTGAAATTACTTTGTCCAGGATGACTGGATTCAGATGTTCAGATATATCCACACATTATAAAAATGCATAGTGCAAAATTCTTAAAGCAGTATTTTTCTTTTCTTTCCAGTAAGTTATCTTGAGAGAGATAATCGGGAAATGGATCATGTAAAATGATGTTGTAGAAACACGTTATGTTCTTATTCTTCCATTGTTTTTATAACAGTCATAGAAGGAGGGGAAATTAATTCAGACTGTATTTGTTTCATTCATCGTTTTCCAGTGTGAATGATCATAGTGCCAATTTATTGACGTCTCTGTTTGCATCATAGTCATTGCTCTAATGGAGTTCTGGTTTTGTCCGTGTAAACAGAAAACTAGCGAGGCCATCCACGTCACTGAAAGCTCCACGTTTTGACTTCGTTAAATGTCAAAATTCAACGCAGCAGTTCACTAGATGCAAAACTTTATTCACTGCTGAGAGCACATTAGTTATCAAAAAGAAATTTAAATGGTTTTCCTGGAACTCTCAATTGCTGTTAAGAAAAACTGCTTTTATCATTCATGAGTCATACACTAGTCGACTTCCATCCATACGTTTTCCTCAGTGCTACTCCAGGCCCACTCGTGTTCATGGAGGGCCTATTCCAGATAACCTCTGAAAACACTAACCCTTTGTGCAGGAAGCTTTTATTTCAGTTTTTCTGTCGGGGAGCTGCACAAAGAGGAATTGGAATGAAGCTGAAAAACTACAGTTGTTAAATATCATAATTTAAAAAAAGAGTTTCTGCAACAGGAAGCCTTTATCATTGGGTGAAGGTCAGAAGAAGAGCTGCCGCTGCAGTGCGTGAAAATATAAACATTTTTATCGGAGAGTTCCTCTAAATCTAAATAAACCATCAGATGTCTGATGCTGGAGTATTTATAGTATAACTTCAGGTTTCCATCACACGATTTAGCTAATTATTCTGTATCACTGGTGTTATACATTATTTTGTTGTTTAATTTGGCTGGTCGAGTGCCAAGTTGAGGACAGCAGGGCCTTTGGAAAGACTTTGACGTTCACGTCAACTTCCAGGTCAGTGACTATTGAGCTTCAGTGATTAAGGGCCCCCTTCCAATATGCATGAACAGACGCGTACACACACACACACACACACACGCTATTCTTGAAATTCATTCTGCCCCTTTGTATTAAATAGCTCAATATGAGGGCATTGTATAGTATTGATTGTCATTTTAATTTCATTTACCTAACATTGATTCGCATAAGATATGTGTGGTTGTCATGCAGAGTTAGGCAAAATCCAATTTCAACTTAAACCCTTCCCCTAAACAGATGGAGGAGGGTTTTTTTTGTTTTGTTTTTAAACAAAAAAATGTGTCTCTTAAGTAGTTGCACATGCAAAAACAGGACCGCACTAAAATTTGAGTTTTATTACCGACTTGTCTAATTTCTTTGTTTCTTTCTTGACTTCCTCAGGTTCCCTTCTTTGGCCCTCTGTTTAATGGCGCTATCGTCACTGGGATGCTGCTGCCAAGTTTAGTGCGGGCTACCTGTATCAATGCCAGCAGAGCTGTCAAGTCCCGGCTGACTCTCTACCAGAGCTTGTATCCTTTTTTCCTCAAGGCTTCTGCTTTATTTCCTCTCTCACACAGGTACAGCTCCTCAGACGACACTTTTAAAAGATGAGGCAGTGGTTACTCAGAGAGCTCAGACTGCTAAGTTTATTAGCAACGATTTTGAAATATTTCAATTAGATGTAAATAAAACATCACTGAGATTAAATTTCCAACATGACAAGCCACCACATTGGAGTGAATTCACTGGAACATGTGGTGTGCTTTCCATGTTAGCCAAAGTACACAGCTGAGTGCAGACACTGATCTTTATGAGCTACCTGATTTACATACAACTATTAGGCCGAGGCTGTTTCGCAGCCTGGAGCAACACGGGAGGTTGCGCGGCTGTTTTGGGTAAGAGAACAGATAATGTGTCATCATCTATCACTACCGTTTTATGGCGGACGAGAAGAACCAAAATAAAAGCCCCATCGACAAATGTATACAAGTGCATACACTCACACTCTCATCCCTACACCCATCCATCCAACTGTGTGCCGTTAAGAGCCTGACTCCAGCTGTAGTTGTCAGTTGGTTTAAAGAGAGTGTAATTACCAGTGGAGATGAATTAGCATGTGAATACCAGCAGCACAGAGTCGAGGGAGGGGTGGGAGGGTGAGATTGGGGGGGGGGGCAGAGTTGGGATGGCCCCTGGAGGGGGAAACCTGATCTCCCTTAACGTCCCGCTCCTACTCGGACAGCGTGTGCACCACCGCCTCACCAGAACCGCACTGCCCCTCTGGCAGTTGCTATAGAAACCTCTCCCAAGGAGGTTTTTTTTGGATTGAGGATGTATGCATAATTTCAAAACTTGTTTTCAGACTCTGTGCGGATGACTATTACTCACAAAGGGCTTTTGGTCTGTGCTGCACCGCTCAGTGTAGGGTGTGTGCAAGTATGTGTGTGTCTGTATGCATTTCACAGTGCATCACATAGCTTGGCCCCCCCACCCCAATATCGGGCCTTGTCTGAGAGTCCCCGGGGGTATCCTGAGTGACAGATGTCTGTTACCCGACGCCAAGTGAATTAGCCCAGTGTGATTCTCAGTGCCAGAGGGGGCCGTCCACAGGCCTGCCTGGCTCTGGAAGCCTGAGGGACCGGGGAAGCCGAAAACACAACGTTTTTTGAGGTTTTTTTAAAGGGGGATGGTGCTGCTGCAGTAAGAGGGCCGTACTGGGACACTAAAGCCTCACCTGGCATTCCTTAGCACAGAATCAGTTCAGCACAAAGGCATGATCTATGAGAGGAGATAAGCGCTGCCTCTGGAGTTCTGGCACTGATCGGCTGCCAGGCCTCGCACACTCCACCAGAGGAGATGAATGAAAGTGCCAGGCGCAGCGCACGGCCAAAACGAGTATCTGCATGTCTGCCTAGCCAGAGAGCTCGTGAGCACAGAGGCAAAACTTTAAGCTAATGAATGTTTGGTGCTGTAAGAAAAGTGATAACTTGAGATTTAATAGTTTAAGAGAACGTCAGAGCGCACTGGTGCAACGTCCAGCAGTGGTTCTGATCGTAAAAGAAACAGTGCGTTGGTAGCCAGGTGGAGTTACTCTTTCAGCTTTGATTTCAACATTGCTTTTACTGTTACACCACTCCAGCCTTTTGCATTTTTCCCTCTCCGGTCGTTTCAGTTCTTCCATCTTCTCAGGATATTGCAGCCCTTTATCTTTCACAGGTTGGAACAATGACCTGAAACTCTTTTTTTTGATGAAAATCCTTAGTTTACCCCTTCACAATGCCTTTACAATTCACAGCCTGCTCTCTGCCTGTGAAGCCACTCTCCAAGGTAATTAGTTGAATATTTCTTCAAAGAGAAGCTATATAACCCCTGTGTGTCCAGATAAAAGGCCAGTATGGCTCTGCAGCCCCCTCTCTCGCTCCGTCACAGGGATCTAGAGGACTCCAGCAGTCTGCTGCAACGCTCACAGAATCTCTCGAGCTAATAGGATTTGATATTGAAAAATGACCACCAGCAACATTTTCTGAAAATACACACAGATGGGCTCCAGGAGTGTTTTTCAAAAGGATACTACCTCTTGGCAGCTTTCTGTCTTTCTCATATGGCTTTGCTCTCTCGTCCTTTTTCTGCCCGCATGATTTTTGTCAAATCTGTGCAGTTGCATACGGCTTCTCGTGTCACTTCTGCCAGGACACAACCTTCATAGGCAACATATCACAAGACTCTCACAGACAACTCATAATGTATCATTTATTATTTATATGGCTGATAGGAAATGCAGCTGCTCTGGCTTTGTGTTCTAAGTGTATTGTCGGCCATTCGCGGCTGCATTTTGAATACTCGAGACCACAAAATGTTCAATCAAAAACAACTTTGAATTAAATGTAACCACATTTGTTTTTACAGACTTCTCTGAAACATGGATGTTAATCGGGCCCTCCCTTGCAAATGTAAGAAGCTTAAAACCAAAAACAGCTTTTAGTTTGTTAGCGACACGTGGACCGAACCTGCCACTGCACTGCCTCGCTGTCTGCTGCCATTTACTGTATGAGAAAGATCCTTCATACTGTCAGTATAGGATAATGTCGTCATCCAGAAGGTGGGATTCATTTCACTCTTCAACAAGCACTTGAGTTTGATGTGCCGTCCATCACTCTTTGTGATGGGGGTATTGTTAAAGGTGAAGTGTGTGTGTGTGTGGGGTGATGGCAAGTTACTAATAGGTGAGACAATGCAAAACTGACCTTGATTCAGAGGCATAGCCTTCCTACTGGACAGAATCAATAGCTTTTGCACACTGCCCTTAGTCCCCATCCTTTGCTCTGACACACAAGTAAACACACACACAGATCCATCTCCAGGCAGCGATCAATAACCATAATCTGTTTCTGCCCATCGCCAGTCATGCGAGCCAGGCTTTTAGGTAGCGAGTGTGCGTGTGTGCAGCAGCAGGAAGAGGAGAGGAAGCCTTGATCCTTTCAGTGGAACCCAAAAAGCTGCTTAACTCTGTCATGTTCCCTCACAGGCTCATGTGAGCATATCTGCAGTCCCCCAGCTCCACTGCTGGAAACAAGATGTACATCTTTGCAAAGGATGTATGCCGAAAACACAATGGATATGATATTCCGCATGCACTGCTTTTGTGTGGCGTTTCTGCATCCCCACACGCCGTCATAATTAGTACAGTCACCGCATTGACCGTGACACATTCTCACACCCCTTCTGAGCAAGTTATTGTCCCGGTCTCGTCGCGTCTTTGTCTCACAACAGCGTGTTCTTTTGTATACTGTAAGATTCTTCACCTAGCGGAGATGAAAGTGCGCCTGTATGCATGATAGGGTGTCGTGAATAGGATCTGCCATGTTAGTGTTGTCTCCCATGAATTATTTAGCATCGTTGATAGGTCTAATTTGCCAGCTGTTGTGCCATAACTGTTGGCAGACTCATGGATAATACTCAGCAGTCTATATCACTATGGAGCACAGTGCTTGACTGGGCACAGTGAGACGCCAAGCTAGTCATTATAAGCTGGATTCATGTAATGGTCTGAGCTGATGTGAGTATAGCCAACTTCCTGTTCACTGGAAGCGGGGCTGACCAACTAAAAGTAATTTGTAATCTGCAGTAACTTTTGCAGCGGGAGTTGGACAGCTTGACTTGTTGCATGATTTATGATAAGTGATTGTCAGCATATTGTTATTACTGGATGCAAACCGTTTAGTCAGAGGCGGTTGGCTGCTGTTGGATGAGTAGGTAGCTGGAGTTGGGTGAGGGGCGCTGGGCTAGTTTGGACTTAAAGTGTCCCTGCTTGGAGTTGGCAGGGCTAAGTTTGGGCGGAGGCTGGCATTGGCTTTGATAGGGTGGTTGAGAGTTTACACATTATTTCAGGGGGCTGCAAAGAGAGGAGGGGGCTCTCCCCAACTGAATGTTTTAACCTAATCCCATTATCAGTGTAGCGCACTGCCTCCCATCTCTTCCCCCTTCTTATCCCTGCTCCCTCCCACTCCTCTCTCCAGCTGACCAGCTGTTCCTGCCGGGACTCACGACAATGTCCGATGTGTTCAGATCACTGAGTACCCCCCTCCTAATAAACACACACACACACACACACACATGAACAGAGCGCAGTCCATGCACGACCAAAGCAATTGCCAAGCCCATTGCTGGAGCCGAGAAGGCCTAGAGGAGGAGGAGGGTGTTGGTTGGGGAAGAAGGGGTGTAGCTTTGGGGGTTCGGAGGGGGCAAGCACAGGCCTGTCAAACAGAGAGCCCTGACTCAGGAGGCAGCCCAGCTCGGATGGCATATGGCGTCTAGCTTCATACAACATGCAAAAGTATTCTCTCTCTTCGCCCCCTCTCATCTACTCCCCCTCCCCGTCTCCCTCTCCCTGCTGCTAATGCAGAATGACTCATAGCATTACTCATTTTTTTCCTGCCCCCCCCCCCCCCCCCCCCCCCCCCCCAACACACATTAGTTCCTCCTCCTCTTGCCACCCAGCCTGTAACAAAAGGCGTACACTGTGCGGCACCCACACCCTGAAAGCCCTGGGGGCCTAGCACAGCCTACACTCTGGGGTCTGAGCTTCATGGGGGCCGCCCCCTTTTAAACACAGGTAGAGCAGGCATGGAACCAGACAGCCAACAGCAGGGCCCCAGAGCCCCGCCTGTCAGAGCGTGCACACACTGCTGGTGTCAGAGCTGCCTGTTGGTGTATATCTGTTTGTTTGTATATACAGCCAGCTTTGCACTCTGGTGCTTCGGGCTTTAAAATCATCATGTGTGTCCTGCATTTGTTCATCTTTGTGTCTCCCTGCAACCTTTGTGACGTCTTTCCACATTTTGATTGATATTTAATCACCATGTATAAAAGTATTTCTTATCAGGATCTTTTCAGTTGCTTTCATTTATTTACTTTTGCGCAGTGTTTATAAAATAAAAAGCCGTTTTCAGGTATCAGTGGTGGAAAACTAGCCTAGTGTAACCCAAACAATGTCACACTCTGTGTATTTTTAAACTTGAACCCCCACCCTCATGCCCTCCTCCCCCGTCCGTCTGTTATGCGTTCGTGTCTGACATCTGTCTGTTTGTTAGCGGCGAAGTGAGAGCCGGTTTTATGCGGGATCACCTTCCCTGTCTCTTCTCCAACTCGGCGTTGTGGAATGGGTTAGGAATGCCAAAAAGACCAGTGTGAAGGATTCTGTGTACTTTTTGGCAGCTCTTTGGTCTAAATTAGTATTATTTTCTGGTCAATATATTTGACCAATCAAGGGATTTTTCCTTGTGTGATGTATAAAAAGTGCCACATTCTGAATGTCAGATGGTAAAAATGGAAGAAAAACTGTATTTGAAATGATTTGACTATTAGATAGCTGGGAAATGATTTGAAGTCTATTTCTTTGTCTTCATTTTAAAATATCTTTCTACTGCTGCGTGCTCCTAGAGAAAAGCCTCCCAGTTCTCCTAATGTGCTTAATGGCACAAATTCCCACAGATTGAACCATCAAAGAGGATAGCATGGTCCTCCTCGCTCTTATTATAGTTTGCATATGCTTGATCATGTAGGACTAAAATCCTCATCTCAAATAGGCTACTATATGTAAGGGAATGGCCCCCCGAGCCAAAAAGAAGCGCAAATATTCTCACAAAATATCAGGCATAGAAACATTGATGCAATCACCGTCTCACTAATAACGCGCGGGATGCGTAGTCAGCATGCCGTGACCCCGGTCGCATGATTGGACCTATTACGGGCTGCACTGAGACACGTTCATTGTGATTGATGTGTGGCGCTGCTAGCTCGGGTGTAAAAACCTGTGTCTGCTTTATGTGATTAGCATCCAGCTAGCCACTCCATCTGTTACCCCTAGCCCTGTTTAATTAATGAACTTTCTTTTTCCACCCCACAGCCAGGCAGTGCAACACTAAAGCAGAAGCTGTTAGTCCTCTCAGGTTATCCAAATGGATGCGTGTTCTTGCTCCCCCTCCCCTCAACCCACCCCCACTCAACCCACCCACCCACTCTCAATGGGTGCGTTCTCATTGATTAGTTATGTTTTGTTTCCCCCCCCCTCTTTTGTTTCAGGGTTCTTGAAGGGAGGGTTAATGAGCTTTCCTGGCAAGCTTTAGTGCTTGGAATCTGGGGATAAATGGGAATAATTTTGTTGTTTTTTGTTTTGTTTCTTGTGATGGACTTGGCAGAGATGTGAAGCCTCGTGCCACCGTGTCAGTTTGTGTGCGTGTGTTTGTTTGGGTGTGTATGAATGGGTTGCGGCGAGGTGCGTTGCATTTCATCCCCGCTGGTCCATTATTCGTCTTCAGAAGCCGGGAATCTGGAACACTCTTTAACAGTTGGCTGTCACTATTCATCTTCCAACCATCTCAGCAAAACTCTTGTCCTGTCCTCCTTTTACCACCAAGTAGTCTCTCTTTTCATTTACGTCCCTTCTTCCTTCCATGTCTCTTGCTACAAGGCAGCGAGCAGCCTTTTGTCCAGCTAAAGCTGCCCTCTTTTGTTTGTGCGGCCTTTTTTATCCTTGTGCTAATCGGCATGGTCGTGTGCCTGAGTTGGACCCCATCTTTCACGCTCAGCTCTCCTTTGTTTGACACACCGCCCCTGATAAGAATCCCAATTCTAGGGCCTCTCTGATATTGAAATCCAACAGCGGCGTAGAAAGAGCCTTCAATCATCTATTATCTGCGCTCCAGTGATTACCATTCAATCTCCCTGGGTCCAGGCTCCTCATCACCGGCCCCAGAGCTGAGGCCGTCCCCTGAAAGAACCTGCATCCCTTAACGTCTGTGTCACATTCAGCATAGCCATAGATATTTCTGACACCGTCTTGAGACAGCCACGCATCGAACGCGCCTGGGAAATGTCAGCAAAATGTCACTCATCATTCTCCACTGGAATCTCTCGTTCTCTGATCTGGCACGGGGGTTTTGGAGACTCTTGCGAAGATACCTTGTGACATTATTGGCGGCCTTTGTCCCTAAATAGCCATTAATTTTTCAGTTCCCTTATTTTGTTCAGACACCAGAATTGCTCTTTTTTTTCCATAAGGCTGCATTGCTTTTAATGTTGCAGACTTAATTGGCTGTTTTAAGACGGAATTGCTTGATTATTTATAAGTTGCACATTAATGCCTCTTTAAATGGTTCAAAGGCGGTGTGTGCTCTTCCGCTGGCCTGTGGCCATTATTCCCTTTCAGAGGATGTCCTTGTGCCGTGCAGCATTTGCATTTTTGCACTAAATGGAATGTTCTGCATTGACAGACAGGCAAGGGAAACAAAGCAATAACAGAAACAAAACATTTAAGTGTGCATCACTGTGCATTGTCTGCTTCTTCTTAGAGGAGCAGCCTTTGATGTGTTAATACTGATAGTCTGTATTTCATTGTCAAGTGGTGGCTGTGGCTGAAAGGGAAGCGGTGAGAAATATTGGCCAAATCTTCCTTTGCCTCTCCACTGCAACAGGCTGTAATAGTTTGATGTCGAACAGAAAGAAGGTTTTGTTGGTTGTAAAAGCACGTGGAACACCTTTTGGGTGGTGGGATCTCCTTTAAAAATACAGTATAACTTTAAAGCACCATTCCTACTGTGCTTTTTTTCATCATTTTCCTGTTTGCTCTTGTTTTGTGTCCAAACATCCACTTACCTAATTCTGTGTTTAAATACACAGCAGCGCTTGGTACCTTTTTGTTTAATGTAGCGTACACATCTTCATTAGTTATGTATATCTTCTAATTACTATTGATGAGACTCTAGCTGATTTGGGTACAAATCTATAGCTTTTCATATTCTAATGAGTGTTATTTACCCTCAGATCTCCAAGCCAGGGGGCTTTGTGCAGGCAGATATAGCCCGCACTGCTCCAGCTACACCCACTTGTTTTTGTATCTGCCGACTCTGACAAAATCCAGTTTCCCTCCCCCCGCATCATCACCCGTCTGTGTGGATGTATAGCACTTCCCGCTCCTCCATCTGTTTTTGTCCACCCATGAAAAGGTCCATTATAATCTGCAGGATGCACAGTGGACGTACCGCAAACTCCACTTCAGCCAATCAAGACGCGGCTCTGAACTTGCGCCGTGAATCCGAGGGGCACGAACGCCACCCCCGAGTTCGTTTTGATTATGTGCGGCCTCTGCCAGAGATCTTCAGTTGAACAAGTTTTTATACCAACATTGTCTCCATCGTCCCTTTTCCCTATAAAAGCTTCCACTGTGAATGGAGCTCTGTGCATGCCCACTGGATGATGGCAGGCTCCTGATTAACCCTGGAGTGACTAGCTAATGTCATTGAAGGAGAGCCACCTGGCTGTGAGACTGTACAGTCAGCTGCCACTGAAGGACCAGAATAGGAGACGACCAGGTGTTGGGCTCCAGCCCCCCTAATTGTTGCCATGTAATAGCCTGCTTGACTGCACAATATAGCCCAGGGGCGAGGATTAGGAAAAAGCTGTTGCCATCATAGAAGTCTATTTTCTTTTTTCCTAAGGTTTTGTGTGCGACTTTCTTTTTAAGTGCGCACATCTATAATTCTTCCTTCGCTGAGGTTATCCACCATTCCAGGTTTTGTCCTTGCACATTACAGAATCGGGATATTTACTGTAAATGTGCACAACTACAAAGTTGCTTTTCAGATTGTGATGGGATAGAAAAATGTTTCATGTCCATGAGATTAACTGGCGCAAACTTGACAGACTTTAGTTATCATGCATCAAAAAGTATGTGCATCATGTACTTGAGCGTTTAGCATTTTCTTTCTTTAATAATTGGCCCGACAGTCCAGATTTCATAACTCATTCTAGCAGCAGTGGCATTGATTAAACTATGCCCCGAGTCACAGTAATGAACCTGTTCTGCCAGTGCTTTTACTGCAGATGTGATCATATGTAACCTAGTGCTAATCATTAGCATTCTCCCTAAATGCCAGGCATTTTGCATGAGGCCAGGCAGCCTAATTGGACCAATGAACCTTTCACAGAGGGGGCAATGGAGGAGCAAGAGACTTTATGTGCAGGACGCCTCGGCCGGGAGGCAGAAAGGGATGCTTGGCATTAACGCATCGCGCGTCTTCTGACGCACATACCGCAAGCATCATTAAAATTGCAGAAGCCTCTGTTCATTTTGTTTTAATATTTCATCAGTGCTTGTCTGAGCTGTGTGATCGCAGCGTGAAAATCAGAGTCATTTGGCATGACCCGGCGTTGGCACATTTCTCTGACAATTTAAGTGTCAGGTTGGTTTTGCAGATGTGTCAAATAGATTATAGAACATCAGAGTACTTTGATTACTGCTGTGCTTTGAGGTGTGTGTACAGGTGGGCAGAAACCACTGAGCGCGATAATCATCGTGCTACAAATTTCATCATGAAAGTTGGAAGAAAGAAGAGGCTGAAGCCCTCATATGGATTTCAGCATGCCCTTCCCTGTTTAATCTTTGACTTTTTATTAAAAGTTCAAATTGAGATCAGATAGATGCTTTTTGCTTCCTCTCTCTCTCTCGAACAATTTCAGGAACTGAGGGGAAAATATGACAGAGATTCACCTCAGATAGCTCACAGGATGCCCACCTTTGTCCTGACCTAATAACATTTCCAGAGGGTGCAGACATTCGTGACACTCTGGCCACCGTTGCTAACAAAGGAGACCTTCCAAGAAAACTCTCACCCAGCCACTCACAGAGCTGTATCTGTTAATCTTCATCCCTATCAGCCTTTTGTAGCTCATCTTATTATGACTTTCTGTTAATACACAGTGGAGGCCTGTGTGACTGTCTGGCTATAATGGGTCTGTGTTTGATTAATCATGTCGATCCTTTGTGCTTCACATCTAAGGCTGCTGTGTTAGGACTCATCAATGCAGGCCAGAGTCCTTTGAAAAAGAGATTGGTTACAGACTCGGCTCATCTGAATACACAAGCCTAGCAGGCTTTGATGGCAGTCATGTTAAACAAACCATGTGCCAACAAATTATGATGTCACCAGGTATCTTGGAGCTAACCTGCGTCTCTGGTGTGTGAGGATGACTTGTTGCGCTGCCATTTATATTCTGTGAAACCCTGGCAATCAGTCAGTTCGAACATAGTTTAGGGGTCAACATTGACCTTAATGTAGGTGCTGCTCTTATGATTTGTTTCGCAGCGGAAATCGATTTTTAGTGGCCCCCAGAGGGACGGTGGGTTGCAGAGACTTGAGAAAATGGGTCTGCTTCCTCCAGTCAGCTTGTAAATAACCCAGTCATGCCAGCTAGCAGACATCTGATTTCGTCTGCAGCTTTGGCGAACCCCTGTGAAATCACTGACGGGCAGTGATGATGTCACAGGTTAGGAGTGATGTCACAGCCATAACTCCCCACCCTGCTGTCCGAATGCCAGATGGACGGTAGAGAGGTGTGGAGGTTGGAGCTTAGAGAGCTCTCGCTGTGGGAAACGTGCCCCTCAGGAGGTGTCGTTAACCTTGGCTTACTGTTTGACCCGACTCCTCTGGGGCCTCCGAGTTCCAATTTCTTGGACCCACTAATTGGGCTACTTGTTAAAACTCTCTGAAACCAGCTATTCCTCTTGAGCTTCTTATGTTTTGCAAGTCCACACTCACCCAGAAAGTGGACCCACAAACAGCATAATAACGCATCTGTGACACATTCGGACGTTTTCTGCAGCCTCAGCTGTTTAATGAGACACCAGGGTTTGAGTGGCTGATATATATAAAGTGGGAAATGGACACACATATACGCTATACCATACACATTTTCACTTTATCCATCTCAATCTGTTGTTCCTTGCATGCTGCCATTATTCCTGCAGCCAGCTTTACTCTCTCTGTCCTCTTTTCTCCCTGTGTCTTTCCATCTAAATGTCTCTGTCTTCCTCCCCGTTTTCCCATAATCACCTCACACCTCTGAGGGCCTCTACTGAGACGAGCTTCACACCTCAGCCCTCGCTGTGACAACAGGTACCGCTGGCACTCAACGCCGGGCCTCTCTCCAATCAACACCTGCTCGCCTTTATCTCTCCTTCTTGCCTTCCTCTTTACCATCTTTCCTCCTCCCTTTCCCCCCCTTGCCACCTTCTTCTTTCTCGATAGTCATATCCCTTATTTGTGATGTTCAACCAGTAGTTTGCCCTGTGCCCCTGCCTTTCTGCCTCTTGTGTCCTCTTCTGTATCAAGTGACAAGTTGTCCATATGCAGTAATCAGTTTGTCTATATCAATGCCTCCTGGAGATGGCACTGTAATTCCTTCATGATTTGAACCTGTTCATGTTGCTCCGGCTTGTATTCATTACTGCATTTGGTGTCAACAGCTTGTATCAAAGTGAGTCTTATTGTCCGCTTTTGATAGCAGTCGTCATTTCCTCTTAGCTCGCCACCAAAGCAGGACTAAACCTTCTAATTAATCCACAGGATTGGACTCTATCCGTGTGCGATCCAGTGATATGCTGTGAGTGTGCGTTTGATACCAGGAGGTGGTTTACTGTGTCTTTGAATGAAAAGCATGACGGCCACATCTGCTTTTTTTTATACTGTTTGCACCCAGACCCCCCCAAACATCCTTTTCCTCTTAACAGCCCAATTATGTGACTGCTGGGAGTCAATGGCACTGTGAGCTACTCCTCAGCTCCTCTCCTCACCAAGGTCAAGCTGATTGGCCCAGGTTAATGGGCAGATGTGGGGCTAAGAGAGGAGGGGGGTCAAGCACCTAGAGGCACCCTTCACCTCATCTCTAAACTGTCCCTCTTCACTACAAGAGCCCCTTTTTGCCACCAGTGCTTCTACAAACAGGATTAACCTTGGCTGCTGCTGTGGAGACTTAAGCAGTAGGTTTGTCCGCACACATGGTGAAACCCTGGATTCATAAAATCAGTGAAGTGTCGTATGTCAGGATCATGTCATGGTTGGAGAGTTGTTGTTTTTCATTAGCACAGAGAGACTAAATCTCAAAGTTCTGATGTCTGGAATAATTTAAGTTTATCCACTATTTCTTGGCGCACTCGTCTTTTTTGTCTCTCTTTCTGTTACGAAAACTTCCTCATTAGATGACGACAATTCAAGCTTCCGGAGGAGCGCTGTTTGAAACCCGATTAAGGCACCTTTGACAAAAGGAGAGGAGGAAGTCGCCCGCCCTGCTCATATCATCCAACTTCTGTCACTTAGAAGTGGATAGAAATGGAGCTTAAGCAGTGAAATGTCAGTATGGGGTGTCTTAAGACCCTTATAATGCTGCTTTGCCTAATCTGGGCCTCGACCCCCTACCCTGCCTTATCAGCAGATTAGCTGTGTGTGCCTGTCTCAATCAGTTCAGTTTAAAAGAGAGCAGAACAATAAAAAGTTCAAATAGGAAAAGAAGACAAAAAAGAAAAGAATAAAACAACCAACTGTCATCTGGACACAGACAAGAACCCGTGTAGCTCTACGAATGCAAAGCTGGTCATCAACACGTTAAAAAAGGGATGGTGAAGAAACACAAGCTAAATGTGTACTGAGTTCAGTATTGTGTCTGAACTCTACGAAATATAATGAAGCATTGTAACAAAATCCTGTCCTGAAAAATGAGGGATATTTAATGTCGTGACACAAATTAAGAGCAGGATCACATGGGAGAAATCAGAAACTGATGAACGTGTTTACACTGGATATCAACCGTACCCCCCAGAGCTAACAACATGTCCGTGTTATTGATTAGTGTGTTTACAACACAGATGTTGTTTCCTTTTTACAAAGATGTTTATGGTTTAATAGAAATAAAATAAGCTTTCAGCAGGAGCATTCAGCGACACCAGTAACCCGTACATGGTTAGTACAGCTAATGATTGTTTAGACTGTATATAAAAGATGGACATAGCCATGATGACTGACTTCAGTGTATGTAGTGCTGTTTGAAACCTCAAGCTGAGCACTTTGGCAGAGTAATTCTTGTTTTTTGTTTAAAAACCAGATAAGATAAGATAAGACTTTATTGATCCCACAACGGGGAAATTTTTGCGTCACCTCAGCTCAGGTACAGATATCAGAAGGAAATACAAAAATACAAATAAGTACAATCAATGAAAAAAAGTAAGATAATACACTACATACAATGGTAGCATACACAGTATGTGATTATGGATATAGTTGGAAATATGGAAGACATAAACTATATAGCTTGATATAGCTATTGTACCATTACTATTCCTATTTATAGACATGTACACACTAAATATACATATGTATACATATACAGACATATATACCTGCACATGTCCATACACATGGAAGGTCCATTATGCATGAAGTGGTGACTAGGGATGGGTATCGTTTAGGTTTTATCCGATACCGGTGCCAAACCGGTACTTTTGAAACGGTGCCGGTGCTTAAAGAATGGAGAACACAAAATTGGTCCAAAAACCTCATGTTCAGCTGTTTTTTTTGTAAAAAGATAACAATGTTAGCCTTTTCTGCAGCTATAGGGGATTTATGGCATCACTCTTGGCTGGAAGCAGCTTAAACAATGGAAAAAACACAAACTTTGTCCAAAAACCTCTCATGTTTAACTGTTTTCCACTTTTTCTTTGGTCATTTTAGCCTTTTTGGCCAGGGTGAAGGGAGTATCTGCCATCAAACAAGAAGACAGCCGCATGTAGCTATGATGGTGTTTGCTAGTTCACCTTACATGCATTAATGTAATAACGTGGTTAGCCTACTCAACGTAAATTACACACGAACAACATTAAGCTACTCACGCAGAGAAGAACGGCTGCTGCTGCATCATCATCCTCATCATTTCTGCTACACTGGCAGGGCTAGGGGCCACGACTCTACTCTTTGGGTTTTTGGGGGATGTTGCTATTTCGGGTCCGATAACAGGCACCACACCCGCAGTAGATGTGCTCGGTGTGAGGTCTCGCAGCAAGCTATCAAATACGGCGCATTTTTCGGCTTTTAAAAAAAACGCTATGCATCGCCAGGTGTTTCATCAGATTCGAGGTGTTACCTCCTTTGACAGTATCACAGTATCAGCTTAAAGCACTTGTTGCAGCTGCTGAGTTTGCATATTTTGCTGTGAAGTACAGCCAGACTTTGACCGCTTCGCCTTGGGCATTTTTAATCTGTAGCTCTGCTCTAAAAGAACGTACGTACCTGGACCCGCCTACTATCCTCGGAAACGTAAAATGATTGGCTAGAATCTAAAGTGTATCACAGCTCAGGAAATAAAGCACTGAAATGTGCGCTGCTTTTCGGTCTGGTTACTACCGTTTATGTCAGCTACTGGTACCCGTCCCTAGTGGTGACCGTGGATGTTCAGTGTCCAGTGACTTATGACATCATGATTGAGGAGTTATAGATTCTAACTGCTGTTGGGATGAATGATCTGCGAAAGTGCTCCTTCCTGCAGCGAGGGTGTTTCAGTCTCTGACTAAAGGAGCTGCTCAGCCCACTCGCATACTCATGCAGTGGGTGATGTGGGTTGGAGAAACTGAGGTTATAGCTCACTGACACAGTGGCAATATTGTCTGTTTAACAGTATTCAGAGACCAACATGTTCAGAATCGGTGTCATTTGATAAGATCGGGAGCGTATGTAGTCCAAGTGCTCAAAGTCTTCTTCTAGACTTCTGTTTGCAACCCTGCTGGCCTTTAAAAGGAATCCAGATTTAAGACATAAGCATTGGCCTCACATTTTCAAATCCATAAGCTGCTCCTATCTTTTACGTCATCTAACCCCGAGGGGTCTACCGTTATTTGGTCTTCATCAGGCAAAAGCAGAGGTTATCTTTTTGTCCTGTACTGTAATGCTCTCAGAATTGCAGACCTAACATTAGCAGCCTCCAGTGGTCAAACAGCTTCTCTGTGGTCTTCTGACCCTTACTGTCTGATTACTGTTAATGATGCAGGGTGAAACACGCGTTTAGCATCCAGAACATTTGCTTGTTTATTTTGCCTTTTTACTAAAGGACTACTTCCTGAAGCCATGATGCATAATGAGCCTTGAAGGCCGTGTGCTTGTGTGTTCAAAGGTTTTGTGTATTTGAAAGATGCTTAGTGTGTTTTGGAGGCCGGTGGTGTGATGTGACCACTTTTGCCATAGGAACACAAAGACTCGGATTGGGATGGTCAGGATGCTCCTCTCTAGAGCAGGTTCAGAGGTCAGCTTAGAGCTCAGGCTCTTCTGGGGAGCAAAGTGCATGGGTGGTGGGTGCTACCGTGAGCGTTGTGCCTGCTTATGCACAAACACCTCTGTGTGTGAGCGTGTGTATGTGGCTGAATGTGCTGGGTGGGGTTACGCACAGTATAAAATGGATCCCAGTGGACAGGCGTGTTTGGACCAGTCCCTATGGATGGAGAGAGAAAAGGGGAGAGATGATGATGAGGGCTGGTGACGGTTGGCCGATGGGGTCCAGCGGGGATGGAGCAGCCTGCTAATGAAGAGCCATCTGAGGCCTCCATTCACCTTGAACATGGGGCGCTGCAGCTGCCCTGACCTTGGCTTTGATCCACAAAGATGCTTGACCCCTGCCATTTCCCCAGAGCTACCCCCACCATCTGGACAGCATGCATGCATATGTATACATATGTGCACACACCCATGGATGCATATGCATACACACGTATGTTGCTCCATATATGCATGCACATATGTTCACACAGGTATGAGTAGCAGGTTTCTGGCTTCACACCTGCGCTGATTCGCTGCATGCTAGCTATGAGTTCGGGTCTTCGTCGCCTGTAATGACAAAGAAGCAGAGGGCAGCCAGGGGACGGGATGAAAAAGGAGCATTTCTCAAATGTGTAAAGTGTTGGAGTTAATAGGCTTTTCTCTCTGTAGCACCACCCTCATAACTCCAAAACGACCACATCCATGTCTCCAGATATCATCTCCTAACTAAAGTTGTTTTACATTAACTCCAACCTGGGAGCTTTTTTTTCTCGTTACTATCCCAGTGTTTGCCACGCTCCATAAACATTACATTGGTTTTCCTTTCTTCTCCCTAATAAGAATGCAGCCGCTTGGAACGTAGGGGTTCCTTGGAAATTCCCAAAGTGCTTCTGCAAACTCTCCTCCCACCCGTGCTCGTCTTTCTTGACCTCCCCGTTCAGCTGTAAATGACAGTTATGTCACGGGTGACTTGAGTTGCGTTCCATCTGTGGAAATGTAGACCTGTCTGCATTTTCCTTTTTATATTCCATCCCTCGCTTTATGAGATTTTTTTTTATGGCACAGGATATGGGGTTTAGCCTTCTGTGATACAGTTCATCAGGAAGGCTTTCATAACGCGTAACATTTTCAGAAAGTATGAAGTTTTCTAAGCTGCCGTCCTCTTTCTCGCTCTCACAAACACGAATATTTACCAGGAACTCACCAACTGTAGCTGGAGCTTATTTTTCCACTAAAAGTAGGTCATTGTCAGCGGGTTTGGTGTCGGTAACATGGACACGGCGTTTGCATCATTGTTCTGGATGTGTCCCCTGATTACTATACTGCATAGAGGTAACAGCGTCTGTGCATATGCAGGGGAACAAGCTGTGCCCATGCCTAAGTAATTAGAGACCAGCATAAAAATGAGAGTGAAGGCAAGATTAGCCCTCACTGTGCATCAGGTCTGATTTCTGTGCAACAATTTTTTGTTTTTACCCGCAGATAGCATCTCACATTTACTTAAGTGAGCTGATTATGGCTCTCGCTTTTACTCATCCCCAGAATACCTTTTATTAGTCTCCCTCCCTCCCTCACCACCTGTTTTTCTCCCCCTCCTTCTGTCATATTTTCTCTCGTCTCCTGATAATTCTGCACTATCTACCTTCATTTTATTCTGTGAAGTTTTTTTTCCTCTCTCGCTGTCTCTCACCCAGTATAATCCATTTGTCTAACTTGGATAGAGGGCAGCGGAAGGAAGTAGTGGAGGAGAGGCGTGTGTCAGAGTCAGAGAGAGCGTCTGCTCCAGCTGGAGTCAATATTTGCTTTAGGAATCTCAATAACAGGCCTGCAGTCATCTGCATCTCTGATAATGGACAGCCATATGGCTCTGTTGACCCACGCTGTGCCGAGGTTCTCTCTCCCCATCCTTCCTTGTTTTTCATTTCTCGGCGTCCTTCTATGTTCTCTCGTTTCTTCTCATTCAATCAGTCTTTTTCCTGTATTTTGCCCTCCACTTGCCACCTCAAATGTGGACACATTTTGCTCTTTTTTTTTAAACAAACATCCTTTCTCTCGGTCATCCACTAAACCCTGGATATGACCCACCACACAGAGCTGTGACCCAAGTTACCATGGCAGCAGAGCTTGGGATACCCACTCTTTGTCCAGCACGGTTTCAAACAAGTGACAGAAAACAGTGACGTTGCATGTCTGGCTATGACAGGAAGACAGATGCAAAGCTCACGGCGAAGTGCTTTTACGCGCTTAAAGTCATGCTGCTCTGCATTTCCTAAATGGAGGTGTTGGCAAAGAATGAAACGTACACTTAATATTTTTATTTATTTATTTTTAATCTTCTCGTTTCTTTATTTTTGTGAGCTTTTAATTTAATGGATGTCTTAGTGTTGTGTCCTAACGAGGTTATCTAAAGCTTCTGCTTTATTTTTTTAGCAAAGTAAACTTCTCTTGTGTTTGAGCAACATGTATATTTTATTTATTAATGATCTCCTGCATTATGCTGCCCTCACGACACGTGACCATGTGAAGCTAGACAGCTAGCGAACAAAATAGATGAGATCTTCCACACAAGGCTTGCTTTTCTTGCTTTTAATGAAGATCCTTTAAAGCCTTATCCTCTCTCAAGGCTTCTCCTTGCTATTTCTTATTTGTAACTGAAATATACAGAAAGTGAAAATAAATTGCTAGCTAATACACATCTTAATGAGAAACTTAGCCTAGCTTAACACGTGCGTTACATTAGCATCGCAGTTAACTCCAGGTAAACATATATAAAAGTTATTTCTGAACATATTAATACTCACAAAGACGAACGTTTCCCAAGGTACAAGCGTGTAGGGCACTTTTAACGTGTACATGAACTCGTTCACTCTTTTAATACTGCCGAAGCACTTTTCGCGGCATTAACGGAGAAAACACTTCAAAGATAGGCGAATGATCCGAGCTCTCCCTCGCTCCCATTTCCGCACATACAATACAAAGATCGCTTGTGATAACGATGTCTCACTCTGAGCAAATTTCGAATATAATTTTAATATTTCTTAACTTTGAACTTATTTATCACTTTGCTTATGTAACTTAATCAGACTATGCACTAACTACTGACTTTTGACCAAAAAGCATAACATGCATGTTGGGGGGAAAAAACATTATTAAGTCGTGCCTCGTCAGTGAACTTACTTCCTGTTATCGTGTCTCTTATTCTGCCCTCTGTCCGTTTCTGACTCGCAGCAGCTTGGCCATCGTACCCTCTGGTGTGTCCCGGCTCAGGTGCCCGTCATCCCCGCTTTGCTACGCTTCCCCTCAAAGCCATTGGTCATGGCTGCGTTGGCCCCTGCTGTGGCGGCATGTGCCCACAGCAGGCCCCCTGCCCACTAGCTGTCTCGTCCTATCTATCTAACCCAGACTAGAGCCTCTCAGCCCAGTCCAGCCTATCTCAGCTCAGCCTGGTACAGCTTTGGCGTCAGCAGCGGCCCGGTGTCACTCCACCCTGGCAGTCATAATGAGACGAGGGGGAGGAGGGCGTCGGCGTTCAGCAGCGAGAGCGCCGCGTGTGTGTTTCAGTGCGAGAGCGTATGCATTTGTCAAGCAATTTGTCAGGTGTCGTCTGTGAAGGAAACATGACTGCAACAGACAGCTGAGAATAATCAGGCTACACACACACACACACACACACACACACACACACACACACACACACACACACACACACACTGGTGTATCTCACAGCACTTAGGATCATTATGCCTCCAGATAGACCTTTTTACTCCAATAGTTCACTACACCATATTTCATCCAGCACTTGCCGCCATTCCACAACATGATATATCTGTGATAATGATATGATAATGGCCATCAGAATGTTTTCCACCCTACCCAGCAGCCTTTTTGCGGGCTTATTTGTTTATATATTTATTTATTTATTGGAGCTTTCTCATTTCAAACCCAGCCATCCATCCTGCATGCTGGCTGCCCAGGCCCCAGTCACTGCTTGTCACTCTGAATTTCAAATGGCTCCAATTTTCCCCCTGATGGCACGGAGAAGTGGCAGGCAGCACATCGGGGAGGGTGGTCCTAGACATGCTGCCTGCAGCAGGGGTTCTATTAGAGCGAAGAGAGGGATGAGAGGCGGAAGAGGACAGGAGAGGAGAGTTTTCGAGCATCACGCCAGTAGTGATGTATTCTTTCTCTCTTTCTTTATGATTATTGTGGAGACTGCATTCTCATTTTGGGGTTGGTGTGGCATGGCTGATTGTTCCATCTTTGCTCCTGGATGGGTTTTGCTGATGGTGGAGCTGCCCTGCCCGGTAAAGCTGCTTTCTGGCGCCTCCGGAAAAATGTGGCTGTTATTTGTCTTTATTTTTGGTTTGTTGAAATCTGCAAAAAAATTAATTGATATTTTTATGTAACTCTTATGAGAATCCAAGGCTTTTTCTCCTGTTTATCATCGTGTGCTTTCCCTTAACAAGACCTTACCAGCTATGAGGAGCGGGCACTCTACTTGGAGGCCATTGTTCAGAACCATAGAGAGGTCATGACCTTTGAAGACTTTGCCTCACAGGTTTTCTCCCCCTCCCCTGGATATCCAATGAGTGGGACAGGTGAGAAATGAACCACACTGCAATTCTGTCCTCTTCCACATTCTTTCCACTCCACCTCTTTCTGTCTCTCCATCTCACTCCTGCTTCATTACCTTTGGGTATTTTCCTCCCATGCCTTCTTCCCTTTTTCCTCATCCTCCCCCCCCCCCCCCCCCCCCTGCATTTCAGTCTCTTCTTCCTTCAAAACACACCTGTCCAAACCCTTTTCCCTCTCCTACCCCCCTCTCTCTCTCTCCACTCCAAGCCCACGCTCACTGATGAATATCAAACGACGGGCCCAGGCTCTTCTTCAAACACTTTCTCCACTTCCTCCTGCCCCACTCACGCTACTTTGTACATCTCCTCTTCTTTTTTTTTTTTCAAACCGCATCCTTTCATGCAATTACTTTCCTATGAATATAAGCAGCCTTTTAAATGGCAGTTGCAGGGTGTGTGTCTTTGTGTGTGTCTTCATGAGCTCATTCACCGACACTTAAGAGATCCGACCAACAAACAGCAGCTCTCGGATGTCAGCACAGCACTCTTATCAGCCTGTGATGAATAGAATGGGAAAACGTGTCTTATCTTGTTCTTCCTACTTGTACCAGCACCGATCGATCTGCGCCAGCACCGAAATCAATACAGGATTGCACTTTTACACTCTATTGGATCTCGACACACGTTCTGTTTTGACAAGAAAAGCACTCCACAGCACCACACCGCAGACGTCGTGTCATTATCGAATCTGTCAGAGCTTATGTTTTGAACGAGGTTTACCGTGGATGCTGTATTTTTGTGCCATATGTGGGCATGTGAAAATTAACTGTCTGCTTTTTCTTTCTTTCTTTTTTTTTTTTTTTTGTTGGAATTGGCCCGTCTTATGTCTGTGTCGGACTTCAGATGTTCAGGTGTGATATTCAGGCGGGCGGGAGGTGGGGAGACACATTACCATACTGCTGGGTTGGGGTGTAAAATTTACCTCCTCCATCCTCGGTGCTGAACAAGCGTGCAGGGGCATATAGAAAAACAGGAGTGAAAATCAGAGAATTATTTTTAATTGCTCAAACAGCTGATGCTGACGAGTATTTCAGTCGTGGGTTGTTTTGACCACCTTCAGGTGGAAAACATTCGTTACCCAAAACTCTGTTTCTGTGTCGAGTCTGCTTCCAATCTTAGGATGATGATTTAAACGGTGGAGGAAGATTCTTGTTGCAGATTATTTTGGAAGAGCCCCAAATGACTGTTGTCCCAGCGAACAGAGTTAAAGGGTTCCCAGATTGCTTGGGAGCCGGTCTGAGAAAGGTTAGCTAGAACTGAGAATAATGTTTCACAGCATGGCACGTGTGCTGCAGCCAATGCAAGAAGCTCAGAAGTATAATGAAGTCTGCGAGGTCATTGTGTCAGCTTCCCGCTGAGCAGCGATATCCCATTTCTCCAGAAACTGTGTGCAAACAGGCCAACAGAATAATACAAGGATCTGCACAAAGGTATTGTTCAAACTTGCATAAAAATACTACAATAATAATAATAATAATAACTTTATTTATAAAGCGCTTTCAAACAAAGTGCTGTACAACTATTTGAAACAAATACAGTATGTTTTTCTTACAGAACTGTGCAAAAGTCTTTAGATTTTGCCAGGAAATGGCAAACGGGTGCAATGATTTATTGAAACACAGAAATAGAGTATGCCTAAGCTAAAATAATTCTAATAATTGGTATGACTGCTTTTATTATTGAACACAGCCTGAACTCTGTTGGGCACTTTCTTGTAATTTCTTTAAGTAGTCCACAGGAAACGTTCTCCAGGCCTCGTGATGGACATTCAAAGCTCTTCTTTGGATGTTTCTGCATTTTTTTTTTCTGTTCTCTGTCATGATGACCCCACACTGCCTCAGTAATGCTGAGGTGCGTCTCTGGGGAGGCCAGTCCATGACTGATGGTGTGGTTTTTTTTGGGGGGGGGGGGTTTTCTCTCCAGGTATGCTTATCAGATTGTTTTATGACAGGCAACCAATTTAAAATCCTGAAGGCACGATTTAAAGCTGGTTATTACTAAGTTTCTTGTTATGTGTAAACACAACACTGGTTCATCCCTGAGGCTTGGTGCCTTTTCGTGTTGGAGCGATTCGTAGGTCACTATGTGACTTTTAGTTCGTATTGTATTTGCTACGTCTGGCGAAACATTAAGCGATGAGAGGTAAATGAAGACTTTTGCATCATTTACAGTTTTTGTAAGACTTGGTGTCACTACAAAGGCTTCCACTAGGAATAAACCAGCCTATCAAAACTAAAGTTGAGATTAAAATAAAATCCGTTTTAAATAGGCTTTCAAAAGTCAGATTATTTCTTCGGTCACTGTCGGTGAAATCCAGGAATTAATGACATTGTAGATGCTGCAACCAGTACACACTCTTTGTCATTAGCAACAACTCTCACAATTTCACGTGTTTCATTTGTGAACTGCATTTGCTGTATTTCAAAAAGTATGATATGTGTGACGCTTCAGGTCTAATGCATCTCGCCAGGCTTAGAGCTTGAATGTGTCTGTGATGGCTGGCTGATGTTGCTCCTCATTCTTTTCAAATGTGCTACCACTCTCACTCTCCTCTGCTTTTGCTTTGTGCAGGACTGTGTGTGTGTTTATACGCAAGTTTGTCTATCCATCTGTCTGTTCACCCATCCTGCTCTGCCTCTCATTGCTGCCACTAACATGTCACTCATGCTCCATGACAGCGTGCAGGCGTTGGCCGGGGATGGTTTGGGACATGGAGTACCCCTGGGCCAAACTGGACTGTAAGACTCTGCCTGCTTCCTCCATACTTGGCATGACGCCCGGCATCGGCTTGCTAACATCTATCACTTCGTTTAGGTCACCCTGAACCCCGCCATCGTCAGATAACTAAGGGTTGCGCTTGATTTAGCAGCAGGGTTTGAATTTAAGCCCCGCACACTAATTGCTAAATGAAGCGCTCCTGCAGTTTTGCCAGTTCGCTGTAAGGCATGCAACCCGAGCCCTTCACCTTGGTGGTTTGTCTCTTTCATAACGTCATCCTCACAGCTCCTGAATGTAACCCCCGTCTCACCCCACGACTTCAGTCGAGCATCGCGGCTTCCTGCATGAGCTAGCCCGTCTGTCGCACCCGGACGAAGACTCCATCTTCACCACTCCGCCCTCCGTGTGTTACAACTTGCACCGTTTTGCTGCATTTTGAGTGTTTTTGTCATTTTGTGATCATTCGCTTTACTTTTTCAAATGATTAACTGCACACAAGAAAACCCATTTTTCTCTCTAAAAGTACATAAAAGCTCCCCCTGACCCTCCGAGGTGCCCCGGCATCTTTTCCCTCTCTCACGCTAACCCTCTCAGCTCGTAACATCGGTGGTAAATGTTTTTGTTTCCATGTGAACTGAACACCATTCGTGCTTGGGATTTTTTTCAAACTGGTCTCAGTTTTTAGAAACTCTAAGTAACCAGTTTGTCAGGTAGAGGGAAAAAAAATGGCATTTGTTGATTAACTCATCACACAAATCAGTTAACCTTTTCTGACCTTTAAGCCTTTCAGCGACGGCTAACCACGACACCGCACGCGCTGGCTGAGTTTTCTTTTCAGCAGCGTTGTTGTGTCCTCCTGCAGTGTGATTAAGGTTGTGTGTCCTCTCTCTCATGATGCTTTACTCTTTTTTTTTTTTTCCTCCTTTTAGATTAAAAATATCTTAAAGATCCAAATACTGTGTGTGGTGAAGGTAAGCCCCCCAAATGAGGCCGGACGCTTGTTTTGGTTCCGGCAGCCTGCCTACCTACCTGCTCCTCCCTCGTTCACTCATCCTGGCTGTTCCCCCTCCCCGAACCTCTCCTTTTTCATTCAGTACTAACCGAGCTTTATTTACTGAGCGCTTTAACAAAGGGAAGGGACAGAAAAACCAGGCTGTTTATTTGGGGTATGTCCTACTGTTTAGGCCAGGCTGGTAATTGAGAGTGATGCACGGTGGGGACAATTAGCACCTGACTAAGTAGCAGCATGAACAATACGGCTACACTTCTGGCCCTCGCTTCTGCATGTGGCGCGCCTTTATCTCTTCCCCCAGCAAACACTTTTTTTCTTTCTTTCCTTTTTTTTTTTTTTCCTCCCTCAATCCCCCCACCGCCCCCACCCCTGTCATTTCCTCCTGTTGGAGTGTGCCTGTTTGCCTGGGGCAGACTCTGAGACTAACACCTGCCGCACTGGAAGACGTCTTTGTCATCTAAAGCCTTGTTTGAACTGCTGCAGTGGGGACCAATGGGATAGCAGGGCCATTTAAAGAGTCTCTTTGTTTTCTTTCTCCCTTTGCTTCTCCTCTCTTCTTTCCGTCAGAAATGAAGCTCGGCGTACGGCCGTTTTGACCGAGTATAGGGCGGACGTGTCGGGTTGTAATCACGATAATGATGACACATTAGCCTCTTCTGGGTCTGTGTTATTTTTCCCCACTTAGTAGCTTACTTGGAAAATTAATTCTTACAAAAGGCCATAGAGTGAAGAAGATCATTTAGAAACTGATGCAACCGCGGTCATTAAGTGCCACAGTGGTAGTGATGACTGTTTAGTGCAGCGCGTCTTTAATGGTGTGTTGACTGGATTGCCTTTAATAGTCGTATGTTTTTCCAGCAGATGCATTTTGCAAGAGTTTACTGTAGGAATGAGTACAATACGGGAATGCAGAAATCGTCCTGCTCATTTTTACCCAAGCCCGATCCTTTTTTTTTTTTTTATATTCATATGCAGATTTGAGAATGCATGTTCAGACCCCCCCGCCTCACCTCCCCTGTAGCCCTTCACAATACCCACACCCAGCGTTTCATCCACGGCCCAGCCTCCTCTGTGTGAGCCGTGGCTCTGGATGCTGCTGGTGTCCACTGTGCGGCTGAGTGTCTGTTACTCCAGCCATCTGCCGTTCCTTTTAGCCGCTGCAACTTGAGATGCCTCCGAAAAAATGGCAGGAAATAAAAGGATAGGAAAGAAAATAGGCAACCAGATGCCACCTCAACAAAGCAGAAAAGTTGTTTAAACTCGAGGCATGGGGCCAAAGCGGGTGGGGTCGGGGTGGGAGGGGGCGCCCGTAGTCGGGGTTCGGTCGGGGGCACAGCGAGGAAGTCGGCGTTCACAATAATTGATTGTCCTCGCCAGCATTTCGTGCCCACCTCCCGGCTTATTACCGTTTGTCATAATCATTGAAGTGAAGTTTTTGTGGAAAAGGAAAATGTTTGACAATAGGAAGGCTCCACATGTCCACAACAAGAGCGTAATGTGTAATTTCATTTTCATTCAAAGCGTTCTGCTGTCACACTGTGAACTGAATCCTTTTTTTTACAAAGGTTGCCTCATTTTTCACATCATAAAAGGGAAACTGTTGGGGATAAAGGCGGCTTCTCTTCCAACAAGCTTTGCTTCTCTGCAGCATGTGACAAAAGCATGTGATTTCTGAGATGCGCCATCTTGATTCGAATGAATTCAAACTCGAATCCCGACACTCTTTTACTCTAAACTTGGTATTTGTGTGAATGTTGGTGGAAATCCAGGGAATTGGGTGATCCTGGTTTTGGGAGCAGCCGCGTGCATGATGGAGCGTGCTGGGATATAAAACAATCAAACCCTCCCTGTCTCTCTCTCCTTGTCGTGTTTCTATCTACAAACTTTTCCTCCATCTCTCTCTCCCAGGGTCCTTCACCGGCAGCGGAAGCACCGAAGCCGGAAGCATCACCACCACCACGACGGATTCAGTCGACCAGGTGTCTCCCACCATGCCCCGTGCCACAAAGAACAGAGTTTCCGGGAAACTCCGCCGATCAGCCAGCGCTATAAGCAAATCCTCCAACTGAGCTCTTCAACCCGTCCCCCTCTCCCCCCTACCCGAGTGCCGCCTTCAGTCTTTTCTCGAAAAACCTCACAAACTCAGTCGCGACTGCAAGAAATTACTTTGTTTCATTTTTTTTCCTTTTTGTGACATATAAACATTAACTGGAGCATACGGCAATTTTTCATTTAAGTGGCAATCATTGATTTCTTTGTCAGTACATTTCACTTTGTTGTGGTGTTAACTGAGACAGGTGTGTGTGTGAAAGTAAGCTATTTATGTTCGTTGGTTTCAGCATAGGAGGCACCTGCGATGATTTTATCATTTTCTAGAGCGCTCGCGTGCGCTAGAAAAACACTTCAAGTTCTTACTGTAGTAAGGTAACGGGAGACTGTTTCCCCCTGTTTCCGTAGTTCCTCTGTCCCAGCACTTCATGTAACAAAGCACTGATGACGCAGCTGTAAATGACACCACGCTAAAACTGCACAAGAGTTTGGTATCCATTTATAAATAAGTCTGCCTTTTATACCTCTGTTTGCATCCGCCACAGCCTCTCTGTGGCGAAGATACCATTTCAGTTAGCGGCAGCGCGATGCCGTCCCATCCACGTCGGGGAATGATGTTCCTGCAGGGAAAAGCACCAATGGATGGGGAAAGCTTCCCCTGAATGTTTCGCAGTCGCTGCACTAGCACACGGGAGTCCCTGCAGCATGTGCAGCCAGAGGCTGTTTAATTGTTTTGAACTGGGAGTGGACAATCGATGACGTCTTTCTAACTTGAGCTGAAATGACATTTGGGTTACTACTCCAATTTTCCTTTTTAAATGAATTCCAATGGATCGTGTCATTATTTGATTTATGCAACTGCGGTGGAATGAGAAAACACTGCGTTTGTAATTGTTTTCTGATGTCGTTAACATAGGCTCATGTCCGGTAATTAAATAAGTTCCTCCTGCCTCTTTCCTCTGCTATCAGTTTCCCTGTCCTGTAAAGCCGAGACATCGACATTCCGACATTTCCAACATTCCCAACACACACTTTTGCACTCGCTCTTGTCAGTTAACATCAAATGCTTCTTTGTTCTTGGATGTAAATTGCTTTAAATATTATTTGTTGATGGACTGTTTGAATTATCTTTTGCGGTGTTGTGTGTTCGTGTGGTGTTTAAAGGAAAAATGCCGCCAGAGCCTCAGGTAACTCCATGCACTGGTGTGTGTGTGTGTGTGTGTGTGTGTGTGTGTGTGAGTGTGTGAGATTGTGTTTCTGAGGGAGCGTCTCACAGTGCCTGTGTAATGTCTGTCTTCTAAGATGATGTCCCACATTATTTCCACGCCCCACAGCGTCCCGTCTCCTCCTCAGGAGTAAAAAAACAAAAACAAGTCTCTCAAGTTCACGTCTCATGAAAACAGCAACAGATGGATTTTTGCTCTTTATTTATTGGTGGTGTGCTGCCACCTTCTTTGTGTCAGTGGCATCCATTCGTCCTCTTTCCCATGATCCTCTTCCCATGTCATGGCCTCCTGAGGCCACGGGAGGGGGAGGAGGCGGCTGGGTTTAGGTGGCATGCCAGAGCTGAACTCTTAACAGCCCTCCTAGCAACAGCCAGCCCGCCTCTCGCACTCCTCCAACCTGCCAGCTCGAGTTGTCATGGTAGCCAGGTGTCCCCCGCCTCCCCTCCCTCCCACTCGCCCACTCACTCGCAAACATACTCGCTCACATAAACACACTATAGACTCTCACCCTCTGAGGGCTCCACCTAAGCTGCAACACTATCCCCCATCTGTTGCACTACTATGCCTTACTTTCCCCGCGTTCCTCTGTCGGTTTCTCCACATCTTGCCTCCTGTTGGTCCGTTCCCCGAGCAGGATGTGAGGAATCCCCGCAGCAGGAGGAGGACTGACAGATCTGTGCTCTCTTTATTTCATGTGTTGTCATTTTTGAGGAATGTATAGATATATAGGCCTGGATCACATCTATGGTTTTAATTTTCCCCAAAGCCACTTGAAGGAACTGACCATGATGTCGATCCAAAGATTGTAGCTTATAGAATATGTCTGTTAAAAGGAGGATTAGTCACTGGAGGTGTTAGTTCGGACCAAGATTGTGTGTCTTATACGCGTGAAGAAATTGAGATAGTCGTAGTTTTAGTTATTTTCTCCTTCTCGTTTTAGAAATCCTTGTACATTGTGTCAAATTTGAGGGCTTCGTTGCCCTCAGGATATAAATATATTAATGCCTGTAATATAATCTTTGTATAAGAGGGGGAAAAGCTTGAAACTTTCATCATTACTTGTCAACATATCAAACTGTTTTTAATGACCGAAGTCCTGCTATCTTTATTAGAAATGTGAAAACTGAAACATTTCATTAAATCGATTTGAAATTCTACCTGTCGTTTGCTGTATTTCTGATTATCTGGATTTGTGAGGTTTGTGTGTGTGGTTATGATGGTGCTGTTGCCATGGGCTCTGACCCTGGCCTGGCCGTGCTGGCAGCAGCAGGAGTAATCTGACCCTCCTCCCATCTGTCTCCCCTGCTGCTCTACCCTGCTTAGAGGAGCATAATGGAGCCCCACTAGGAGGTACAGGTGCAATTGGTTGCAGCATCTACAGGTGCCCTGCCTCTCCTGGGCCACATAAAGACGCAAGAAAAGTACTTGACTGTAATTGGAGCCCTTAAATTGTGCATCCGTGAGAAAGAAACCTAATGTTGCCCCATTTTCACCCGGCTCGGCACTGTTTGCTTGTTTGTCACCGACTCTGAGATGCGTTACGACAGAACAGGCTGATATCCCCGTGATAACTACCAAATTGTGTTATTTCATGTGTTACACTGGCAGCTGCAGTCAATTTTCACACTTCAGATCTCACTCTTTCTTAATGTATTGTCAGTGTTGCCTGGAGGAGCTCGAGGAGGGGGTAACACTGAAAAGTTTGCCTTCTCTTTGGCCTCGCACCGCTGCAGGAGTTTTAATAAGCACAAGAACTCTGCAGAAGCAGGAAGAGCCTGTGAGGAGTAAAAGTTAGTGAAGAGGTGATGTTTTTAAATGTGTGTGTGTATATTTTTTATTTTTACACTACATTAGTCTCTCAGTTGACCTTTTTTTTGTCATCACTGATCGGCCTGTGAGGTCAGCTATATGTGTCTTTTGCTAAATTACCACCAACTTAATGCTTTATGGATTCTGGAGGTCAGCTTTGAAGCCAGTTGTGCCCTGATGTGTCCTAAATCATTTGAAAACAACCGAAGCAGGAAAAGAAATCGAGTTGTGTGAGTTTTCCAAAGCAGACAGATGTTTTACTGCTGCAGAGGTGAGCTCTGATCCACCACCTCTTTGTCCTGCTGTCATGTCCTGACGTGGTATTAAGAGGGTGAATTTATGATTAGGCCTTAAGTGCTTCACTGAGGCAGCGAAACGGCGTCTATTGAGCCACCGCAGCGATGATTTACGCAGAATAAGTCTGATGTCGAAGGCACAGGGGGGGTTTAGCCAAGGGAGTTGGACTTTCTCCCTGTTAAAGACGACTAAATAGATTGGTATCGTTTTGGAGTGTCACCATGTGTGGGAGAGGTGTTGAAGAGGAACCTTTACAGGTTTTGAAAGGTGACTTGGTTTAATTTCACACTGTCAAAGTTTAACAATTTGTCATCTCGCTCCTGTTCAGAAGGCTGCTGTCACAATCAACTTCAAATCAGCTGATCAGGCATAAAAAATGGGACAGAAAGTGCCCACGATGCCTCCTGTAGAACGTTTTAGTCGAATAGAGTTTAAAATATGTGGAGGAACGGAGCGGGTTTATTTTGGTGTGTGTTCCTGTGCGCACTGCGCAGTTTGCGGGTTGAAATTAAGAAAACGATTGCACATTTTGGCATTTCTTCTCGGCTTTTCCAAAAGGAGCAAAACCAGAATGAGCCACGAGCTCATTGTGATTTAGTAATAATTATTGTAGCACGAGGAGTTTTGTTTGGACATAAAGTTCATGGTGTCGTGTGCGGCTTCCTGTCTGTGTGAAAAGCGTCTTGAGACCACGTGTCCTTTGGAAAATATTTTATTTCGATAGACAACAACGATATACACATACAATCAAAGCGCTATAAAAGCCAACATTTAAGAAAAATAACTTGTCCTTAAAAAAGATTGCATCTAAGGTAAGAGCTTTACGTTTTTTTCCTCTTTTTTTATTTTTTTATTTTTTATTTTTTTTACAAGAGCTGTGGAGATTGAAGATTAAAACCCGACCCACGACATTTATCACAACTCATAACTTTGACAAAAGGAAACAAAACAAAACAAAAAAAAACACAAAAGATTTGGCTATACGACATGTAAACTGCCAGAACGATTCACAGGAAAAAATCACGACAAACACAACAATAAGTTACATAAAATAATTAGAATAAATAAATAAATAAACATATGATGACAAATATTGCAACAATTTTCAATAATAATAATAAAATATGTGCCAGCATTCAAATTAAAACAATCTATGTTGACTTTTTTAAGGCAGTTATACAGCGGGATTTGGATGTGTACGTAGGCTATTTCGGACTAGGCTTATTTGTATACTAAAGGCATTTGTGGTTCTACTAAACAGGGAATTCCTCAGTCACTCTTTTTTTTCTTCTCCATCAACACAAAGTAAGTTCTGTCATTCACAAACTAGCGTAAAGCTACAGTGATAGAGCAATCACGGCCGGTGAAGTCAACAGGCTTTGATGGGGAAAAGGATTTCTGAGAAATTTAAGACATTTCTTAGGTCTAGAAGCTATCGTTGAACATGTGCTGTCCTAGAAAAATACCCTTTAACAGTCAAACTAACGCTTTGTATTCGTTTTTTTTTAATCTTGATAAACTAATTTGAGAAAGAAAATCTCAAAATAGGCCTATATGTAATTCAAATATAGAGAGAAGCATTCAACAATCACTGATTGGCATGGAAAAGACACCACTTAAACATTAAACCGCTCTGCCTTTCATTGGCCTAAAGTTATGGCAGTGAGCACAAACCCTTTGTGTTTTCGTTTCTTTTCTTTTTTAAGCCCCAAAGCCACTTTTCTATCCGCTTCTTAATTATTATTTTTATTTAATTTTCCCCCATCAAAGGCACGAGTTCTGTGTTGTCTTTAGCAGGCGGGGCGCACCGGCATTTGGAGCAGGATCACCTGCCTGTTCTCCGAGGGGTGGCACTTGTTTATGTGCCTGGTGAGCCCCGGCGAGCTGTAGAGGGTGGCGGGGCAGTATTTGCACGGGTAAATCTGGGAGGAGTGCATGAGGCGCAGGTGTCTCTCCTGGCCGGCCCTGCTGGTGAAGCTCTCCCGGCACACCGGGCACAGCAGGCAGTCCACCGGGCTCAGATTGAGGGGGCTTTGGTTTGAGGCTTCCGCTGAGGATGAGGATGATGACGCTGATGAGGAGGTGTTTGACTCCGGAGCCTGCTCTGCCGGGCGGTCGCTGGTTTGAAACCCGCGCTCCTCCAGCACTTTCTTTTGCAGGGCCTGGTGTCCCATGATGTGTTTCCTTAGGCACGCCTGCCGCTTAAACCTCTTCCCGCAGAACTGGCAGTCATAGCAGCCATCTTCAGAACCCGATTCGGACAGACCTGGACTCGGGGTGTCTCTGTCGCTCATGTCTTTGGCTTCGTCGGAGACTGACTTGACACCTAGTGGTGGCATTTTGGCCATTTCAGGTTTGATGCCCTGCGCGGGTGGCATGGCGGGTGCGCCGGTGGTCCGGGGTTTGTGCCAGCGGCGGTGAGAGGCGAGGTTTGCCGGGCAGCTGAACATCTTATCGCACTCAGGACACCGGTACTCGACCCTGACTATGCGGGAGCACTTGTGCTGAGCCAGGGAGAACGGATCCGCGTACGCCTCCTTGCACAGCTGGCACACGAACTCCCCCAGAGGTTTGTTTCCTGCGGAGGACTGAGCCCGCGGCTTCATCTCCACCGGACCCTCTTTGATTTTGAGACCAAGCACCGGAGAAGTCGTCACCTCGTCTTCAAAGTTGAGTTTTCTAATGGCTTTGGGTTTTTTGGATGCGGCTTTAGATTTGCGCTCCGTTCCATCAGTTGCGGGTCTTTTGGTGCCGACCCGGTTGCTTGGTCCCGGGAGGCTGCTGCTGCTGGTGGTGCTGGTGCCGCTGCGGCTGCTGTTGCTGGTGCCGATTTTCAGGTCGACCGGGGCGTACAGGAGGTGATCCAGACCGGAGAGGGAGGCGGGTGTTGGGAATGACTCGGCAGAAATAGGCGAGCCCAGATTGAAACTTCGCTCGAAATATCCCCTGTCGTGCTCCTTGCTGATGGGCCGGGTGGGGCTGTAGAGGGCTTGGCACACGGTTTCTGGGTTGCCGAACTGTGCCGGCTTCTCCATTCTTGGCACCGACGCGTCAGCTGCGGTGAAATCCGGCGATGCGGAGGCGCGGTCCGGACTGGACGCCACTGAAATCGGCGGGGATGGGTCCGTGTGACTCGGCAAGGCAGCTGGGGTGGGTGGCTCCTGGAGGTCATCATCGTCTGACCGAGTCCTGTAGGAAACATGTGCAGATTTCTTGTTTCTTTTTACCAGGAATCCTTTGGGCATCTTGGCGAGGAACGGCGAAAAGGCACTTCGGGGAGGTGGGTAAAATCTGGAGTATCCAGGTTTGAAAAATATGGCAACACTAGAGGCTTATGGGACTTGATTTCCCCAGTATATCGATCCCTCTGTTGCTGAAATGTTTTCGTCTCCAAGGCATAGCTCCACTCTTTTTATGCCGGAATGATGCTATTGTTCTCGCCCCCCCTGTTGCAGCATCCCCGACCAATCGGGTGAAACCAAGATCCCAGTGGGTTTTATTGTGGGAGGGCTCAGATCCTGGGTTTGCTGGATTTCGTTGGAGGATGTGCAGATAGCTTAGCAGATGTACTGGCGGTTTATTACATTAATGTGTGCGCTCTGCCCCTCCCCGACAGAGGCACACGCCGGGACCCTCCTCTTTTTACGGTCTGATGGGCCCCTACACAAATGCACACGTGCCACTGCTTTGTGGTTCTCCTCCGGGGGTCCCGGAGTTGCCAAAAGGAAATGTCCGTCACCGCCACAATTATCACAATTTCGAATTAAAACTGGGTGAGACGAGCTTGGTTAAACAGAAACCCAAAGGTGTGTTTCTTCTCGTGTCCGCTGTGGTGCTGGTCAGAGAGGCGGCTCACACACGGCTGTGTTTGCAGTGCACAGTCATCCAGTTTGTTTTAAGACTAAACATTTTTTTCTATCCACGCACTTGACTCGTTTATGCGTGACCTTTACGCGCGTTCCGCGGGCACATCAGTGAACTAAAGACACTTTTTAAAGACCTTTATTTTGGTCTTGAATAAACACTACAGAGGGAGTGTTTCTTTATTTTAGGGCACGTGTCTGTCTCGGTAGTTTAACTCGACATATAAATCAGTCATCTCGCTGCATACATAAGTAATAAGAAGGCCCTCTGGTCTTTGTGCACAATGGCTACGTCTGCCCGTGCTTGGATATCCTGTCTCTCTTTTTTCCGTTTGAAAGGCAAATTGACCTCTTAACTGTGAAACGGGACTCACGGCCAATCTGGCCCACAGCTAGACGCGTGCTGGGCGGAATCAGTGCTCCAGACAAAGAAGGCCGAAGCCGAATTTCGTGTTGGGGAGAAATGCTGCCCAGATATTCAGAGCTAAAATGTGGCTGATGTAGCTGCTGGATAGCCCAAAAGTGTTTGGGGGATGTTAGAAGTTGAGCACAATTCTGCTGGAAGAAGCGAATCTAAGTTTGGATTGTGTAGAATCCACGTTTTTAACAAACTGAACGGTTTGATTTACTTTCAAATGTCTCAAAGCAAAACTCAGCTTGAGTTAAACGGACTCATTTCGCAGCACGTCTCCATCTAACAAAGACAGACCGCACTGTTGTCTATTTCTCTTCCCCGTCAGCGCTCTGCGATTCTCTCATATTTTGTGTGCAAGTCTTCTTTTTTTCGCCATAATGGCTAAATGTATGCGGCAGTGCGCCACTTGGCAGAGTGTGCATTCTTTTTCCCTTTCAGTCAGCAGACCAGGGAGGAATTAATCTCCATCATCGGACATTGTTCCCCTCATTTGCATAAAGCTGCAGTATGACCAAGTCAAATAATTGCACAATCGGAGCCGAGCCGCAGGCCTGTGCCTTGCTTTCAATAGGCCTCTGTGCCCCGGTGCCTCCTCACCTGCCTGAAAACACACCGTTATGTTTGTTGGAAATGGTTAAATGATAGATTAGCTGAATAATAATGTAATAAAGTCTGAAATGCCCATGAGGCAGACTTAAAACTGCGGGAAACCTTTAAATTATTCCAGTAAGTGACAAAGTTTGACCACGATTTTGAAGTTTCTCTGAGAATCACGTTTAAACGCGTCGTTCATCTAATCGTAGCTGTTTTTTTGTATGTTGTTTTATTGTCACGGCTGGCCCAGAGGTAATTATAGATTTTCTCTGAATGAGAAACCTCTCTAAAACCTGATTTCTGTCCCTGCTGCCTCACGCTCTCCTCCGCCGCTCTGTAACTGTTGTTCTTTCAGTCTGCGCGTCTATTAGTCGTGGTTTGTTGGGACTACAAGCTTTGATGGCATTTTAACGAGTTCCTCTTTCCCCCGAGATAATTTCTGTGGGGCGCGTGGGCCGGTGTGTTGGCCTTGGCCGTACCGACGCATGCGCGTGTTTGCTCAGTGGCGCGTGCTGCCCTGCGCGGACGGGAAGCATAGGCGCCTAATTAGCATACAGCTGCAGCTGCTTTAACGCAGGCCCAACTCCATCCTTTTAACCTTATGGCATGCTATAGGAGTCCACTATTGCTCGAGTTCGCCTCTTTCTTACAGGTTATGATGTTTATGTTGAAATATAATATCAGTAAACGTGTAAAATATATCAATATGTACATTTTAGATCTTTTTTCATTGAGGTTAAATCACATTTCTTTGCTAAAGGCACGCTTTGCTTTGTTTTTTGTCCATCCTTTTGCAAATAAGCTCTTACAATGACTGCTAAACCTTTGTAGGCCTGTTAGTTTATGGCTTAACTGCATCACCAGAAGCCTGATTTGAATACTGGTCCATTTCTGAGATTCTGGCTTCAGAGCTCAGCTCTTACTTCATTGCACCACCTACAGGATGAAGGGTTAAACTCTGTGACAAAGGCAGAGTTTACCTCCAGTCACCAGAACCTAATGATCTTTTAAAAGGCGTCACCACATAGTTTGTGTTCAGCATTACTCGTGATTACAGACGGAGCTTTGGAGCCGTTTGGTCACGTCACACAGATTGGATTACACTTATTCTCGCTGTAGCTCTACAGACACCTCCTGTACATCCCTGATGAATGATTGCCTCCATGTGCTGTGCCAATCAAAGCCAATTTGAAAGTGCAATAGGACGTGACTGTAATTGGTGCTCACTACAGGGCCACATTCAATGCACTGTCAATCAATTATTGTAATGGATTAGCTGAGCTCCTATTCTGGCTGGTTGTAATCTGATAGAGGGCTTTTTCAGCACCATGGAGAGAGCCAGCGAGGGATCCAGATTTAATCAGACTGGCTGTGGACACAGCACAGCCTCGGCTACAGCCTTTGTCCCCAACGCTGAGAGCAGGCAGAGACCGGCAATAGAACAGAGATGCAGCAGAACAAAAGAGCCTAATGAAGCCATCGGGTTTTTTGTTTTTTAATATCCTTGTTCAAAACACACAGACACAATTTTTATCAAGGGAAACTGTTTTACTTCACTCTTGTCCAGTCATCTGGCTTCACCGGCTCCATATTCCTCGACTTATTCAATACCTTCAAAGTGACTTGGCATCCTCATATACAGACCTTCACCCTTACACCCCTTCCCAGTTTCAGCTGCTGTTCTGACTGCTCCTCACTTCAGACCTAACACCACGGGTGCCCGAGCTTTCAGCTGTGGTGCAACTCATCACCTCTACACCTTCGCCAGCTCGACTCTTTGTCACAGTTCAAATCTCGGCTCAAAACCTGCCTGTTTTCATTTGCATATCAGCTGCAATCATCCTGTTGTGTTTTACTTTCTCAGTTATTTCTATCTTTTAATAGTGTTCTTGTTGTTTAGCGTTGTGTAAGATGACCTCGAGTGTTTGAAACACGCCAACGGATGAAATGTGTTATTGATTTTGTCGTCTCCAGCTCTAAGTTCGTCCCTCACTGCGGGAAAATAAATTTATTTTTTTTAAAAACTGCAGTTCTGAAACACCTTTGTATTCCAGTTTCCAGATACTGACTGTAAACTGAAGGATTTTAGTGCTTGAAGTACTTTGTTTGAAGGTCACGTCTCTAATGCGGGCTAACACCTTAGTTTCCTGCTCTCTGACCAGAAATCATTGTGGCTGTTTTCACAATTTGCGTCCCGTGTGACCTGGAAAACCATCTGTAGGCGATGTGTGGGAATTCAACAAGTCCCTGCGAGGCAGGAGTCAAACTGCTCCTGTAAAGAGCAACAATAGTAAAAGGTTTGTGGAAAAGAAGTCAGACAGTAGAGCCAGAGGATCAATGGGGAAATTGGCTGTTTAGCAACGAGTGCAGCACGGAGGTCACTGTCTAGACTTTAAAGTGTACTTTGGATGGATGCCCATGAGACCAGGTTACTGTGAAAAGCCCTATAAAGTGGTATAGCTCTGAGCTTAGGACTAATGGACCTGGTGGACCTGACTGGGAATGTCCCTGATGCCATCTGTACGTTTGACGGTGATGCTGATGACTTTATGACAGCACAGACAGATGTTTTCTGGCTTTTATGACATTTCTAAAAATGTTCTGTAGATCTAGCTGGCAAAACAGTCTTTTTGGAATATAGCTGCAGTGCATCTTTAGACGGGGATTATGATGACATCCGAGGCGAATAAAGGAGAACGCCACGAATGCTTTTAGTGTTTATATCAAACATCGTATGATCAGACATGTGAACAAAGGCTTCAAAGGGACAACACCAGATTTTTTCCCCCCTTGTAAAGAGCCTGTTATTAAAAGGAGGTCTTTCTGCATATCAGGCATCAGTTGCTGGAGTCCCAGGGGCATGTTTAGCTCTAATTTACTCATCAAAAACATCAGAGTGTCTCTCAATAATCTCTGCAGTCCATTGGTTGTTTGGGGTGGGGTCCCCTGTCAGAAAGCATGCCCTGGAATGTTAAACACTAATTCACCTCTGAGCGGTGGAGGTGGATAAAGTGATTGTTCTATCTGGGAGCTGATTAAAACAGGCTCTAGCCCGTTTCTCCCCTCTGCGTTCACCTCTGACGTCCATCACATTCATTTCAGTATTCATGAGTGGATGAGAAAGCCCAGGCAGAGCGACTGCCGTATTACAGATAATAAGGCCAGCGGGCACCACATTCACTGCCACAGGTTCCCCCCCACCACCACCCCACCCCTGCCCCAGCTCATTCAATTACTCTACAAGAGTTCTCTGAGGCACAGCTGCACTATGGGGGTAAAGAGGAGCAAATTGAGGTACATTCATGTAGACGCACACGCACTCACGCACCTCACAGATACAAAGAAGTGGAGGAGGTACGCACACGGCAGCGAGAGCAGCCAGCGCATAAAGGATCTCACTGACAGGCATTTAGCTTAGTAGTCAATACATTACACAAGTAGACAACAAAAAAAGGCTCATCCTCTCTAACTCACGGGCTCCCTGAAGATTATATTGATAATGACTCTATAAGAGAAATGAAACCAAGGCCATTCCTCATAGACTCCATATATGAGGTTGCCATTATCTTGATGAAAGTGTAGACAGCAGCTGTATCATCTACGAGCATGAAAGATGGACTCTGGCAGACCTAATGGGCCATATCCGTTATCTATTGATTATCATCCATTCATCTAAAGATGCATTAGGGCCGTGTGAAAATCTCTGTTTAAAAACATAACTGCCTGCTTCCTGAATTATTTACAAAGTTAGGTTTTAAACAATGGCTCTAAATGCGATTGTCCACCTGGTGTTATCACTCAGAGGACTGGCTGCTCTCCGTGGTGCTGAACTTCTCCCCTGGAGTTTACAGCAGCAGCAGCTGTCTCGTAGAGCACTGAGGTCTGTAAAACACTTAATGTGTAAATCCTGCTCTCAGTGCGCCAATAAAACACCCATTTTTCCCACTGTGCGTGCTTTGATTGGTTTTTAAAATTAAAATTATACATAATACTTTTTGGAAATTCATGTATTTGCTCATGTCCCACGCAACGATTGGCCAAATCTTTGCATTTCTAATGGAAATGTTTGGCTTATCTTAGTAAAGCACAGCGCTCTCCTTTTAAGTACATGTATCCTTTTGTTTGTATCCTTTTGTTATAAGTGTTATAAGAGTAAAACCACAGCCTGTAACATGATATCGCGAGTTTAGCTGTTTCCCTTGCTTTCAGCTTTTCTGCAGCTTCATATTTACTTAAATCAGCAAGAGTGGTATTGATTTTCTTTTCAAACACTTACTCTAGCAACTTAAATTGTAGGCTACAGAAAAAGATGAACGTAGGCACCGTGATGTCTCCAGTCAGATTTGAAGCTTTATGCTGGAGCATCTTGGATTTTTTGTTTTTAGCGGTGGACCGGTGTAAAAAGCTAATGATTGAGATCATCGATTCAACAGGAAAGCATTTAATAAGGTCATAAATTAAGGGAGCGAGAAGGTCATTTTCTCATAGATTTCTATATAATGCATCTTTTTTTAAGGAACAGGAGTCGCCCCCTGCTGGCAGTAAGAAAAAATACAGATTTAGGGCACATGTGCACTGGCTTCAGTGCAGCATCTAGTCTGTTTAGTGAGCCTGTTTCACAGACATTTCTTCGAGTATTACAGCCACACGTTGACTTTAACAACGTACCTACTTTCAGCCGCTCCTTTATTCACCGGGGTCGTCACAGCAGGTAACTCTGCACGTGTGATTGGCAGATTTTTACACCAAATCAAACGTGTTTCTCTCCTTAGATGAATGTGTAAACCACTTTATCTTTCATTAATATAATAAATGCTATGTCATCATGACATATCGTTGTCTCCTGCTCTCACAGTTCTCCGCTGAGATTGATCAAAATCTAACAAATGCACAAGTCTCGGAGACATTTTGAGCTCAATTATCAAGTCCACCCTTAACACATGTACATTTATGACATTTGATTTGGGGAATTTTCCAAACAAAGAATTCACAGAATCGGTACACTCTTCATTAGATTGCATAATTTGCATTCTCTTGTAATTGTGCTGCTTCCTTGATTATTAAATGATCACCCTAATTAGGGAGCATAATAGGGTTAATCAGACTCTGCTCATCACACTTATTATTCCTCCAAAAAATGAAGGAAAAAGATACAGTACTTGATTAATTATATCAGCCTTTTCATCAGCTGGGCTACCATCCCCCCCCCCTGAAATTAATATCATGTTGTAAATGGAAGGAAGGAGCTGGCCGGACACAGACAGATGAAAGATTTCACTCAAATTAATTAAGCACTAATTATGCGGCGGGAGTTGGGAGCAGTTTGCATAATGAGCTCTATCAAAAGAGATCAGTCATGAAGAGGGACTGTAGAGTTTCTATACAGCCTTCAGATCATACAGACACACCACTGCACTGCACAGAGAGGGCTAGCAGAGAAGTGGGAAGAGGGTTAAAGCACTTCGAGGCTTGAGTCGTGAGGTTGAGGAGTGTTTTGTTTGGTTTGTCAACATGCCGAGGATCAGAGCCTTCCTCGCTCGTGCCACAAATATGGATTATTCCATTCTCACTTAAAGGTATCACATCTGTCCCGAGGCTGTGTATGTAATTTTTTTCTCCCAGCTTAAGAACGAGATAATGAATTCCCGGGTCTGGCGAGAGGAAATAAGAACAGAATGTACCTATAAGTCCAAGCTAATCACAAACAACCTGCATCCACACTCGAGGGAGCTTTAAAGACCCTAATCACCTCCCACTCCAATTCTTGTGGTGTTCTGTTATTGCTGATCAGGGACTACACTGTGGCTATCTATTTAGACAATGGGAAAAGGGATTAAATAGACAGAAACTCTAGGTCTTAATCGCCTGTTTAATCACTGCAACTGTGCAGTCTGTGGAGCTGAGTTACTTGAACTGATTTGTGCCATAGCAGCAGCAATCATGCATTGGCTAATCAGGGTGCACAGCCCGGAACTGCCCTTCAAGGTCTCCGAGTGGAATTACAAAGACTATGATTAGTTAATCAAATGAAGAACCCAATGTCCTTTCTTTATTTGTGTATACACCTTATCTAAATGGAAATTGTATAGCTGAGGCACTTCCAGAAGGGCACATCTACATGTGAATGATCCTCCTCGAGTCCTTGGCACTGAATGCAGAATAAGATCTTTCACTCCCAATCATCGTGTTATGGCATTGTGGGGACTTTTACATGTCTGAATGATATTTGTTGTCGATGCGCGTGCGAACGATGCAATCACTCCGTCTGTTGTCGAGTAAATCACAAAGCGGTAGACGGCAACTCTTCGAACGCTCGTGATGATCTGTGGCAGAATGTCAAGACTTACTTTGAGAAAGGAGAGAGGGGGAAGCAGTAGGAGCTTTCTGATTATGACGATAAAAAGGAATGAATCAAATGTGCAAAAGGCTGGTATGTATGTATGTGGCACAGAGATGCTGTATGTAAGCCTTTAATCATGTTGGGTGTCTGCTAATCAGCTAGCCTCCTCTCATTGTTTCCTACCAGAGTCCAGATGATCTTTCCATCATCTGGATTCACTTGCTGGTAATATCACAAATCTGTTGTAAAGACAACCAACACATCAAACAAACACACCAAAGATTAAAGTTGTGTTTAAGTATCTATATGTGTTACTGATGCTCAGCTCATCTAAACTTTAGTCTCTCAGCACACAGAGATCAGGAATGGTGGTGCTATGGTCCAGTTGATTGGTCAGTATCATAACCTGCTCCAGAAAGGTTATCTGGATCAGATGAACCCCTGCTTTGTAAAACTGGGCCCTGTTCTGACAGTAAATTAAGAAAATATTGAAAAAGTCACTCTAAAGGTGACCATTTTTACCATCATCATTTTAGCTTTTCTTTTATGATCTGCCGACTCGTATCTTAGTGAGCGGCAGTAGTGGCACATCCATCCTTTTTGGTCCTTTTGGACACTACTGGGTTCCATGATTAACCGAAGCAACGCCATGCTGGAACCAACATGACCATAAAGTCATCAGGAATGTGCTTGTTGAGTTCGCTCGTCAAAGAAGCCAGTGTTTAAATCTCCGTAGGCTTCTACACTAAGGACTTATTTTTTGCAACTACAGGAGATTACAACAAATGTAGATTAAGCCACTTACTTCACTTGTCTGACCCAGAAGTTAGGTCCATCTTTTATATACAGTCTATTGCCTGGTAATTCTGTAATTTTTTCTCCTGGACATTTTCACTACTTTGCATTAATTTGCTAATGCATTAATGGCTTGTGTAGGTTTTCTCTGCACAAATAGTCTGTGAAGGTTCTCAGTCATTGTAGTCAAAGGAGCTTGCACAGAAAAGCGTCTGGACTTCTTTAAGTTGCTTGAAGACGTTTCACCTCTCATCTGAGAAGCTTCTTCAGTTCTAAGGTCAAATGGTGGAGAGTCCCAGATTTAAACCTAGTGGGAGTCCCCCCCCCCCCCCCCTCCCCACAGAGGGACAAAAGGACCCCCTGATGATCCTCTAATCGCCTGAGCCAAGGTGTGAAACTGGGTGTGGGTCCCAATCAGCCAGAGTTTTGGGTGAGTTCATTGTGAAACCTGGCTCCACCCTATCATGCAAATTCCTGAGGTCAAGCAAGCTCCTTTGACCCCTCTGCACAAATACATTTTCTGTTATGTTGCTTTGTGACTCACCTAGTTCATTTAAATCAGATTCAAAAATCATTTTGAGTCATTTTCACCATAATCAAAACATCTAAAACTCCAGTAAAACCTTCACTTGAACTACAACTGAATTTTAGCATCAATAGTCAACAACATGCTACATTTTAGTTGTTTCCAGTTGCTTTTAAATAACAAATATGTTCTGGGGTCACTACATGGTGTCCACGAGTGTTCAAGTCCAAGCTGGGAATGCCATAAACGGATGCATCCGTGTATCTTTTATTGAAAAGCTCGTGCTGATGAAACAAGAATTCCAAAGGATGCTGTGAGAGTGTCGTCGACTCGGCCCAGCCAACAGCACATTATCATACACAGCCATTTAATGCGCTCTTTTCTTTTAGGTATTTGAAAAGCATCCCCATATTTCCCCCCACTATTTATCACTCATAACTGTGCGCTGAATTACATTTAGATTGATTTTAAATAAAGTCATTTTTTAGTGTTAAAGTTTTCTCTGCCTTCTGTCAGACATGCTGTTTGACATTGTGACTCTTGTTCATAAGGAGAAAAGAATTTCCCTCCATTGCTTTGTGATAACTTCCTTCCAGGGCCAGCAGACTTGACCCGCACACTCCTACTAGAATCACCTCTATTATTAGTCCGTGACAGCAGCCCCGTGGAGGGCGGGGGCCTCCCTGAAAGGTACAGGGTCGCGGACGTCCCAATCCATCTCTGTCTGCCAAGCGATTGATTGTGATTTAGTGCACGGGGCAGGAGATGGTGGGGTTCCTTTCTGATGAGCGATAGGTGGGAACCCTTTGACTCCCAGCACATGGCAAGCAGAGGCAGGGCTATGATGAGGGGTCACAGGCAGCTGGTGGGGGTAACTATGGTGGGTAGAAGCAAGGTGGGGGTTGTGTGGATCGCAAGATAGAAGATGTCAGAGATCCAGGACAAAGCCCCTCTTCCCCAGCAGACAACCAACCGCCCGAGTCCATCACTTTACCCATCTATCACCCATCCGGCTTTGTGGGCAGCGTAGCAGTTGCCTGCTAATTGTTCATCATCAGGGGGATCCATCATCAGCAACGATCAGCGTGAATAGAGAGGGGCAGGGAGGCCACATCAAAAAATATAAGCCCCTATGAGGGGCGTCGTGCCAGCTGCTTGAAAAAGTGGGTTTATCCCACTGAAAGAATGAGGGACGTTACCACCCCGGATTTACCTCCAAGACATATGAACACCAAGAGTGTAAGATGGAGCTGATTGGATGCTTAGAAATGAGCAGCTTCTTCATTTTTTGGATTCTGAATCAGGATTTTTCCAATATTGTGCTCTCAGAAACTCTGGGGACATACTGTGTCTGCCTTGATTAGGAGACTAAAATACGGCCAGAGTGAAGAGGATATATTTGATATCCTGTCAGATGCTCCAATTTCCCAGTTCCCCTCTAAATATCACCGACCCCAGACAGATATGCATAATACACAATATCAGGCTGGAAATCAGAGGGAAATGGCTTTCACTTTTTTCTTTTTTAATTTCATTTTTAAATCTCAGTCCTCAGGAGCAAAGTTCAGACAGAAAATATTCATCCCGCTGTTTTTTCCTCCCACTTCAGGCCTGGTGTGAGACACAAGCTGCTCTAGGATGGATGTTAAGCCCAGCCGCAGCCTCGCTTCGCTGGGCCGCTCCGGCAGCTTAACTCCATAATCAACCTGAGACCAGCTTTGCTAGGAAATACACTGCACGTGTTAACCCCCCTCATTATATAAAAATGCAGCCTATCTGCTGTTTACTTTTTGTTATCCACCCAAACATCCATTAGCCGTTCTCGCTTACCCTTTTAGAGGGTCGCGCAGGGCTGGAACTCCAAACACAAACGCCGTAGCCAGCCAAACCCAGAACCTTTTTGCTGCGAGACGCACTTCATACCATCGTGATTTCTATATTTTTGTTTTTGTCCATTTAGATTTTATCCAAAAACATTGTCTCAAATACATGTGACCTTAATATTATGAGGCCAGCAGTGAATAAGGCCAGCATATTGTCAATCACAGGAAGTTGTGTCAGCCAGGTGAATGTGTAGCCAGTAACCTGAGCTGCTGTTGACAGAACAGGGACAGGTGCACCGGCCAAACTAATCCATACATGCATGCCAGACACAGGTCATCCATTAAGGCAGATTGATTCAAAGCATTAAAAGACTGTTCCTCAACAATCCCTGACCCGGCCTTACCTTTGCTGTTGCCACGATACCAAATTGCAGTAATTCAAGATGGCCTGAACTGGAAAGGGAAAGGAATGTTCACTGTTTGCCCAGCTAATGCTGGAAACATTTTGTCACACAGCGGCCGAGGGAGCGTTTCTGGAAGTTTTGTCTGAGCTTTAGAAAATGATAATGAACTGGTTGGTTTAGCATCTGATGTATTCGATACAGAGACTCTTTATTTAACCCGAGTTTCTTGCTGCAGAAATATCGAGTACCTCGGGCTCGTGGGAGGACTTAGACCCTGCGTGGCCGTTTCACATAACAGCCTTTTATAAAGACATATAAACCAGATTTCACTTTGATTCAGTGTTATTATCAAGCCCACTCCTATGAGGCCCCAAATGCCAAATAAAGGTTTACAGGCAGAGGCTAGACATCTGCTGCTTTCTGATTGGTTGACAATGCAGCAGTAGTCTCACCTGTTTTCCACAGCCCAGTGCATGGTAAACACCCTGAGCCAGACCTGCAGGGAGAAGGAGCCCATCTGGTCAGCAGCATTAACAACTAGCTCTTTAACAATGGCTTCCAGGAAAAGCAGAAGGGCAAAACAGGCCATATCAGCCAATAAAAACAGGCTATGCATGACATTTAGCGCCTGATGTGGGGCTTAGCAGTATACAGGTTACCTACTGTCCACACCAGCCTCTGGCAATAAAACAAAAGCCAATCTCACAGAGCGAGGGGGATGCTGTGCATAAAACTGCCTGTTTCAGCTGTTGATCTTATAAAATCTGGATAAAGATGCACACGGAGCATCAAGGAAGAGGATCATTTTCATATAAACATCAAGCAGCATAAAAAGCGATTTTTTTCTGCTATGCACAATAGTTTTCAGAAAGCTTTGCAATAATCAAACGGACCGCGAGAGTTAATGGATAGGCTCGTTTAGAAAGATGAAAAACATGAAAAAGTGTGAGACAGATAAGAGGAGAAAACCTCGTCTAGATGTGGAAGATGCAGAAAACCACTGAGGAGGTTATTTGACTAAACAGTGCCATCTACTGTTCTGCTGTCCAACTCTGAAACTGCAAATGTCACATTGCTGAATTTGTGATCACAGCAGCTTCCTCACTGCTCTACAAACAGTTTTTCATTCTTGTCAAACGTCCTGTGGAGCTGAACTAACGCACATTGCTACAAGAGGCCGGACAGGCTAGGAAACGAAGGCACCTCGGCTTTTTAAATATCTGATCCTGTCTGTTTTTTGCAACTAGGACGCAGAGGATGGATGCAAACTCTAAATAAGATCTAGGATTTATCAAGAGGGATGTGAAGACAGAAAGGCTCGGGGTGGAGTTTGAACAGCAAGCAATGGGCTCTCTACAGCTGCTGGCACTAATGAGGATAATTACCCCCGTAATAACATTAGCCTATCTGAGGGAATGGAGGGGAAGGACAAGTGGTTGTGTTTGTGTGTGGGAGGGTTTTCAAGCTTGTGTGTGTGCGTGCGTGCTCGTGCCTTTCCTTCTATCTCACTTGCGGTCTCTCCCTCATTCCCTGAATCTCAATATCTCTTTGTTAGCCCACAATAATTGTATTTGGGCCTCATATCCGCCATATCAGATTCGAGTTTGTACAAGGTAATTAGCAGAGGAAGGGAAGCCTCCACACCAGGAGGACAAATGCCCCCATGACATCATTCTGGCTCCACTCAGGAGGGGAAGCTTTTTCCCCTCGCTCCCTCTTACTCATCTTTCTTGTCATTCGGCTGTCAAGAAAGTGCAATTAATGGGGGCAGACTTGTAGTAGCCGGCAAAAAGTTGATGACATTGAAAAGGAGGAGAGCTGGGATTAAGAAGATAAAGAAATGAAGAGATGGAGGAGAAAATGGGGTGGAAAGTGATTTGAGATGAGATGGAGGGCTGTGTTTTTGCAGCAGGCCTGTAATCTCCAATCAGCTTCTACTAACAGACAGCAGGGGAAAGTTCCTCGGCGTTAATGCAGCTTGCCATTCAGAAGGAGCCGGTGTATCCAGCTGGGAGTCGGGGGATGAGGGGAGGATTAACGGGCACTCAGGTGGAGAGAGATGAAGAGAATCAGACGGAGACCCCGCGGATGGTCACACCCTCTCTCCCTCCATCTCTCACGCTCCTTTTTATTTTTGATGAACAAATGCACTCCGCCGTTTTAAGAGTGGAGTGGCGAAAGAAGGAAATGATGGAAGCTTTACTTTAGGGGTGACTTCTCCATCTGTTGATGATTCTAATTTGGATCTGTCCTCCAGAAGACAAATCAAAAGCTTCTCCTGTATAGTGAAGGACCTGAAACATCCCAGATTTTCCTTACAGATCAGTAAAATATGATCAGACAAATTTAAAAAACTCTTGTGCTCTAATTTATCATTGTAAAAAAGTCAACTATATGCAGAGGCATTGCTAAATTAGTCATTCATCATATCAAATGAAGCACGACTGACAAACATCATGTCTTTTAATTTTATTTCTTTCTTTTTTCGGCTGATCCCATGTGCTGGTTGAAACATTTTTTCCTGAAGCCTCCTCATCAGCTGCTCCTCTAAACTGACTTAAATTAATGGCAGGTAATCTGCAGATGCCAGCTGTGCAGCATCACTGCCTTCCTCCAAATGATCAAAGAGTTCTTCCTCTTTTTCCTCGTGGCTACACGGCCTTTCATCGACTTCATCTTTGCAAAGAAGATTAAAGAAAATAGAAATAAAATATGTATGGTGTAGTTAAAATGAGTTTGCCATCCAGCTGAGAACAGTTAACAGACCTTGTTGTCTGAGAACTCACTTCTCTGAAAGTATTGTGGGAGATGCGACAGCAGACTCCTGCAGCAAAGCGAGTCTGTCTGTCTCGAACAAGACTGAACAGAAACGGGACTAAAAAGATAAAGAAATGAAAAGATGGAGGAGAAAATAGGATGGAAAGTGTTTTGATAGACCCTTTGGTAGTTTAAGTCAATGCAGGTGAATGATGGTGCACATTTTGTTGCTACTGTGTCGTCTCAGCTTTCAGTCCAGTTTTGTTTCAAACAGAGGCTCTTTACTGAGGGATGATGGAACATATGACTCACGCCAGCTTTTCTCTCTTTAGTAAAAATAGATCTGTTTCTGCGTCTGCAGTAATTTATATTTTGTGGTATGCCTATTTTCTGGGACCTTTTCACACTTCCATATCCATATCTGAAAAACCTAAGGTAGGGAGAGCACTCATCCCTGCCTGTGCACGTACAGTTAGGCCCACATGTTTTAGGACAATGACACAATCTTTGTCATTTTTCCTCTGTAAACCAGTAAAATTAGGGAGAAAAAAGTTTCACTGTCCAAAAACCTATGGATCAAAATGTACACAGACCCCTCGCAGAACAGAGGATTCATAAATAACAGACTGTGAGATCAGAAATAACATGAATGACATTAAGTCAGTGTAAAGGTGGGATGTAAAAAAACAGCTTGCAGAGTGTGCAACAACTGCATGCAGGTTGAAGCAGCTTAAATACTTCATATTTTTGCAGATATATTGAGATAGCACAAGTTTTCCTGTTTAAATTGATGCTTCTCTGGTTAACTATTATAGTTTGACAAGATGATAGTCAAACAACAGGTAACAGTTAACAATGTAAAAGCGTATTTTATTGTAACCTACTTTTTAAGCCACATGGATCATTCGGTATTCCAGAAATAAAGGGTCTGGAAAGCTCACAGAGGAATTTGTTTTCAGCAGAACTCTTGATGTGTGCAAAATCAGTTTTAATATTCTTTAGTATTCATGATTAGATGATTTCTGGATGAAGGGGTGTTAAAGTGGCACAGGACACAGTTTAATCTAACGGAAATTCTTAGTGAAACGCTCAGTTGTGTATAAAAACTGAAGGTCTGCTCAAACCTGAACAGAAATGTTGGGATCGTCTCCTGTCAGGAAGTCCGTCCCTGTCCTCCTCCGGTTCAAGCCTGGAAGAGGGTAGGCGGCGCTCTCACAGCCAAAGGTGATGTCACTCCCTGGATAGCTGGAGAGATTTATGGGACCTCAAAGGAAACAGCAAACTGCAGTAAAAGGAAAGGAACACCCCAGTGTTTAATCGCCTAAAACTGCTCCATGTCAAGATAATAATGCATTTACAGTTTTAAAATATGAACTTTCCTAAACTATGATGTATGAAAAACAGAAGTGCATTAACTGGAATAACAGGGTCCCCTCCTGCTGAGGTTTATGGTTGTGTTACTGCTGCTGGCAGCCTCTCTCAGCTGGCAAATACTGGGGTGGGTCCACCCATCTGAGCCACACACAGGGACTTTCTCCTGGCACACACATGAAGGCTCTGGCTTGGTCCCGTGTCCCCTCTTTGGTAGTTTAATCTGGCAACCAAGCCAATCACAGTGGTCGTATAACTTCTAAGCTCCATCTGGGTCACGTTACACGTTTGCACACAGCATCTGTAAGTGTCCTGCACCCAGTCTGCAGAGCAGCTGTCCGGCACTGGAGGGCAGAGGTGCTCGTCGCACTCCCTGCAACCCTCCACCTCCTCCCACAGCCAGTGCTGGGTCGACAGCCTGGGGGAGCGTGCACCCTTACATCCATCCATACATACACAAGCAAAGCTGAGGCCTGCTGCTAACACACATCAGTGCACAAAGTCAAAAATGAAGTCTAAAGTAACCAACTGAGGCCAGACAATGTAACTGCAAAATGAACCACATTCATAAGAGAGACTGCATTCCTGTTTTTCTGCTCTCTTACAGTCAAATAGTAACATGTTGTTCCTCCTCTGAGTTTTAAATGTTTCCTTCTGTCTCCTCTCCTCTGTCCTCTTCTGAATGGTTGATTTAGTTTTGAACATTGCTGAATTATATTGCCATGCTCGTGCCCCTCCTTTGAGATTTCTTCATCAGCTTCGATTCCTTCCTAACAAAGAGATGGAATTTACAGGGAATGAAGCGAGCAAACTTCATCTCTCAGGTATCTCTTTCCTTTTTTTTTTGTTTACTCACAATTCTGCTGCTTTTCATCGTGTGCCAGTGAGACAGGGAAACTGGGATTTACAAGAGCTACGGGAGATTCTGCGCAGTCTGCAGCTTTCAGGTTGAAGAACTTTTGTCAGCTGTGACATTCACGTCTCTTAGAATTATGACTGAAACTTTAACAGATATAACTTACATTCGAGGTGCTGTATCTGACCAGTGAGGAAAATCCTCATGTTTAGATTCACTAAAACATGAGGTCATTTTGCATCTGCGTGTTCGTTTTTTGTTGTTGTTGTTTGTTTATTTTTACAGAGCCTGCTGTTATTTTTGGGGTTTGAAATGTTAGCCTGCAGTCTGTGTCTTAACCCTGTAACACTACCATATTTGACATATTTGAGTTTCATAAATACTCCAGTTTACAAGAAAATTGATTTCTGGCAACTATTTCACAGTACAGGCATTAAGGGGTTAATATAATTGATTTCAGCTTCCTAAAACATTTGTTAAAGTGTTCACTGAGATGTAGCTTAACTGAGTTTCATTAGGCTGCTGTGTCATAAAGACACTGGTGACTTAATTATTTGGGTTGGAGAAGGGTTCGGTCACCAGCAGACTGGGTGGAGGGCAATTTGTTCAACCACGTCTTAATGTCATTTGCTTAAATCAAATCCATAAACATGCTATAATAATACGTTGTAACACTATATCATATGAGGCATTTAAATGCTATGAGGCCCGGTTTAAAAGCCTTCTGTGTTTGTGTTTACTCCTGCGAAGCTGCACTGCCGGTAAGTCTGGTTTTTAGGTAACGTGGCACTTTTCCTTTCGCCATCTAGTGTGGCTCTGTGCGCACACAGAGGTGGAGGCTCTGCACAAACGCTTCCTTGTGTAAATGGCAAAGAGGCGTGGCTTACCTCACGCGTCACGTCGCTCACGTAGCACGGCAAGAGGGTTGGAGATCCGTGAAGTTAATGAAGATGCGTCATTAAAATCCGTTTGATGCTTCAAAGTAAGAAATAAATTTGTTTAATGGTCCCAATAAATGTTAATATTACATTTATAGAAGAGCACAGAGGCTGCACATTTAAGGGTCTCCCCAACAGATCATCTGCCTCACCTTTTCTCCAGCGTCCTCCTCTGTCACCCCAACACTCTCCATCAATGAACCTGTTTTCCTCCTCCTGCTGCATCCAATATATATCCAGTGTTCCTCTACTGCACATGTCTCAGCCCCATCCCTCTAACTTTAACTCCAAACCCGAGCTGTCCTTCTGGTCACTAGCAACCTCGCCTCACATAAGAAGGTTCTGGGTTTGAATCCAGTCTGGGGGTCTCTGTCTTGAGTTTCCTTCCTCCAACAGACCAAAGACAATTAGTAAAGTAAGTAAATAGGTAAATTTTGGTGAATTAGATTAGCAGAGGAGAATGGATGGATGGACTGCTACTAATAAAGCATCTGATGGCCAGTGGTGTTAAAGTATTTATCAGTGTAACATTAATGGTTGTCAGAATTTAAGGAGTAAAGGAAACAGCGACAGACCTAAAACTAAACTAAACTGAGATGGATTGTAAAGAAGTCCATCAGTTATATTTATCCCATATGGTTTTACAGAAGTTGGTTTCGCTTTCTCGAATCTAAAGTGAATTTACCGCTTGTGCTTTTATTTTGAAAGTACGCGTATGGGAAGTTGTCTGTTAAACTTTCGCTTGACTCCGACCCACGTTTTACAGGAAGTAAAGAAATGTCTACAGGAAAAACTAGAAGACTTCACTGAATGAACTGACGGATAAACCTTCAACACTCACCTCTTCTGCTTCTGCTTCCGACGACGTTTATCAAGAGTCTCCACCGGAAACGCCTTTTCATCTCTCAAAGAGAAACGGTGAGTGTTTTACAGAAACTCTAAATGAAAGTGAACTGTTGTGTGTCATTTTAGCACTTATTACTTAGGTTATGTTTTTATTCTTCAAGTAATATTATCAGTTTCGGTTATTTAGCCTGAAGAAGCAGCTTTTACTTTTTTCTCTTTTTAAAAAAAAGCCTTCAAAGTTGCTCTGATCCAATATTTCATCCATTTGAATTAACTCTAATATGTGGAGTTCTGTAGAGAGATAAAGTATAAGCCTTGAGATATTCTGATTGCTTACGTGGAACAAACAGGATGTCTTAAAGCTGAGTAATAACTGGAACTGAGTAATAAAGTTTCATCATACAAAGTGCAGGGAAGTTGTGGCCTGTTGGAAAGAGAATATCACTCTCTCGAAAGATAAGATGGCTCTTAACAATAGCCAGTAGTCACTGACGTGTTATTCTTCAAGCAATATAATTGTTTCATGTGGTTGGACAGGTGAAGGCTTGAACCTGCTGACGTGGGACAGTACAGGTGTGTCACTTAGCTTTAAACAGGTGTGTCGGGATAAAGGATCTCCTCATCCTCCAGTCAGGGTGGCATCGTTTTGCTTCCACTACAGCATTCAGACTGAGAGAGGATTTTGATTGACTTGATGTGATCGTATCTTTTATCCATCAGACCCAAAGAATGGCAGAGAAGGTGCTGGTCACAGGTGGAGGAGGCTACATCGGGAGTCACTGTGTGGTGGAGCTCATTGAAGCAGGCTACCAGCCAATCGTGGTGGATAACTTCAGTAACGCTGTGCGAGGTGAGCTCACCAATTAAGAGCTTTTATTGTGAAAATTACTGAAAGAACTGTAGGGTCTACCTTACAGGCAACTGATTTGGCAACTTATAATTAAAATTGAATTGAAAAATAATCAGCGTGATACTTAGACCTAGTGTGTGTGCGTGTGTGTGTGTGTGTGTGTATCCATCGTGTTTTGGATTGAGGAGAAGGGAATGTGCCAGAGAGCATATGCAGGATAGAAAAGCTCCTGAAAACCAGTATTGAGTTTCATGAACTGGACCTCCTCGACCGTCCCGGCTTGGAAAAGCTGTTCAAAAAGGTCAGAAAGTTGTTACACTTGGTTTGTTTTTCCTAATTATTCATCTGCATCTGCTACTGTTTTAGAGAGTGCCACCAGTGTACACACTTTGATTTGTAAAGTCAGTGTATTTGGGGTTGTTTGGCTTAAAAAAAACAGCCCAATTTCTGCTTTACTGTTACACACATAAAACAATCTGCAATAAGATAAATGCGCCACCATTTAACTTTTTTATACTTGGTTTATTTCCTTAAAAATGTCCCTGCTGGCCTGCATGAACTGTCATGTAAAGTAGTTCATTTGTAGTATTTGCATGCGTTAAATCTGAAGCCGGCCTGTGTCACACATGTGCTTCTCTGTGTGTGTGCTGCAGCATTCCTTCAGCGCTGTGATTCACTTCGCGGGGCTGAAAGCTGTGGGCGAGTCGGTGGAGAAGCCGTTGCTCTACTACAAAGTGAACCTCACCGCCTTCATGAACCTGCTCGAGGTCAGTCAATAGCTCCTGGGTAATCTGAAATCAGATCTGCACTCATTATTAATCCCTGCTCTGACCTTATTCTGTGTTTGCCGAGCGCACGCCCGTGTGTTCATTTGAAAATGAGCTGATCAATTCTAAAACCGCATCCTTCTGATATGTTATGCATGTGGAGCTCATCATAACAGCCAGAATCAGCCTTTTTCCCTCAGCCCTGAGCTGAATGCGTGTGTGCTGTGGACTGCTGCCTCGCTGGCCACTGATTGTGTGTATGTGCCGTGTTTATGTGTATCTGCATGTGCCCCAGGTGATGCAGGCTCACAGAGTGCGCAATCTGGTCTTCAGCAGCTCCGCCACAGTATATGGAGACCCCCAGCGCCTCCCCATAGATGAGCAGCACCCCGTGGGAGGCTGCACTAACCCCTACGGGAAGACCAAGTACTTCATCGAGGAGATGGTCAAGGACCACTGTAAAGCTGAGAAGGTAAACTGAGAAGAAACACATTCACAGACGCGCACGCTTCCATCTCCTTGTTGTCTCATTATTCCTTCTCTGTGGGCAGGACTGGAATGCTGTGCTGCTGCGCTATTTCAATCCGATCGGAGCTCATTGCTCCGGTCAGATAGGAGAGGACCCTCAGGGTATCCCTAACAACCTGCTGCCATATGTTGCCCAGGTATCTAAAGTCTCTGCCAGATGCCACGCTGTGCTCATCATAGTGACTGTGTTTCAGTCTTTCATCTGTCTCCATGAATCACATGACTCCGATTTGCTTGCATTGCTTAATTTAGGTCGCCGTCGGGAGACGAGAGTGTCTGAGCGTGTACGGGAACGACTACGACACGATCGATGGCACAGGTAACGGAAATCGCTGCAAATCACTGCACTTTTAAATAGCAGCCAGATACTCAGTACCATGAAAACGAGGCTCCTTTTTTCTTTGCAGGTGTGAGAGATTACATTCATGTTGTGGATCTGGCAAAGGGACACATAGCTGCTCTGAAGAAGCTGAAGGAGGACTGCGGGTGCAAGGTGTAACAACTTGGAGCAAATTTCCATCATGACCATTGTCACATAGATGCTTTAGATATTTATTAGTGTGTGTGTGTCTGTAGGTTTACAACCTTGGGACAGGAAAAGGCTACTCAGTGCTTGAGATGGTGAAAGCCATGGAGAAGGCTTCCGGAAAAGAGGTGAGTCACCGTGGTTACTGTGAGAGCTGAATCATGTTTATAGTCTAGAAGTGACGCAAAGCACGACCAATCTGGCACTGTGGAAATACCTCTGATCACCTTATTTGTCCGTGTAATTAACATAATGTGTTTTCTGTTTAGATCCCATATAAGATCGCCCCTCGCAGAGGCGGAGACGTCGCTTCCTGCTACGCCGACCCTCGCGTAGCTGAGAAGGAGCTGGGCTGGAAGGCTCGATTTGACCTGGAAAGAATGTGTAAGGACAGCCACGCCGGAAAATCAGATTCTTCTCCATGATTGCTCTTCTACAGTCAAATAAATGCGTTGTTGTATCTCCTGTATGATCTCTGTGTTTTTTCTTTGCACCCATTCCATGCAGGTGAGGACCTGTGGCGCTGGCAGTCCATGAACCCCACCGGATTTTCCAACGGCACTTGCTGACGCAACCCGAGCAGACTGTTGCTTAAAAATCCTCTTTTTAAAATCACCAAAGGGAACCACCAGCTTCCTCGTTGGCGCAATGACACATAAGACCTCAAGAGAAGCTGCATTGTTTTTATTTTTGTTAAACTCCAATGATTCAGCTGACGACAAGAAGAGTATCTAAATGTCTGTTTACTCTCTGCTGTTAGCTCAGACTTAACAACTGATATTTTCTCTATAAATGTATTGATCTGTGAGCCATAACAATGAAAGAATAAATTAATTTTCTTACTGAAGAGCTGAAACGCGCACTTTGCCTTGACTGTCTGAGTGATTGTGACCCAGGTTTTTCTTGTTATATACATATAAATATTTTTCTGAAATACGGGGCAGATTAAATCTCGGACCTGTGTGTTAAGGTTAGAGGAGCATCGTGAGCCCTGCACAAATACTGTATGAATATCGCTCCTTTCGCAACGAGGGCGTCTGTTTAAACGGGGCGCTGGGACTTTAAATGGCTCCTTGAACCCTCGGGCACCCAGTTAATAAACACCCACGTCAGCACTGTGCTCCAGTCGGTCTAACCGGGTTTCGGTCTTTAGGGCTGAGCAGGAAGTGCCTGACTGTGGACCCTGGACGAGCAAAGAAAAGAGCGGAGGGGGGGAAAGGCAAACGGGAATTAAACATGGATATGGTGGCGGACTTGGGGGCGAGCAGGCTGTACAGGGCGCCGGGTGAATCGAGCCACCAGTGAGTATCGATGGATTTTGTCAGGGGGGGGTATGAAGGCGTGGGGCGTAAGCGGGTCCTGCCGACACCTCGCGCCTGCGAAGCAGTCGCTCGCTTTGGGCAGCAGTCAAATCCTCCCCGCTGCTCGCCGGACCTCCGGAGAGAAGTGGGGGTGGTCTTGAGGATGAAAACGGGCGTGTTAGTGCGTCGTTGCCCCAGACTGTTACACAATGCGAATAGATGTGTTTTTCCAGCTCGCAGCGCGCTCACTTGCCGGAGGTTTGTGTCTGTTTTTCTATTGTGTGCTGGCTGAAGCCTGAAGTGGGCGTCGCTCCAGGACAGACAGACTGGGCTGCCCGCTTTCCTCTCGCAGGACTGCAGCACTGTCGTGTCGCTTTGTAGGTCGAAGGATGTCTGATTTCACGCGGAAGAGCTCGGTGGGGACGTTAGGCTTGATTTCGCGTGCCGTGAAAGGCACCGTGGAGTCCTGCGGGCGGGCGTTGCACCGTGGGTTGTCGGGCGCTGCGGAGGTTGTCACACAGCCGCGCTGATGGCTCATTAAACACGAAAGCGTGCAATCCCGAGTCTGCGCGAGCACGGATTGAACAGGTTACCGTGAAATAAGAAGTGTTCTGAAAATCAGGGTGCTGGACATTTTTTTTTCTCTTTGCGTGTCCGGCTGCAGTGTTTTATTTTCTCTTCCTACAAGTCTGACGCGTTTACTCCATCGGGGGTTTCCGGAGCGCGTGAGACCTCAGACATGATTAAAGGTTTTGTCACCCGATGCTCTCTGACTGACTTGAGTCGGGTGTAACCCATTAGGAGAAGATTTTGCCTGAAGGATCCTTCAACAAATCAAAATGCAGAAAAAAGTCAGGTGGGCGGGCCCTCTGCTGAGCCGGTGTAAAGACAAAGATGCAATAATTGACAGCTGCAAGCATGTGGTGATGCTGCTGTGTTTGTTATGCTCAGATCAGTGTGCCATGATTACCATTGCAGGCTGTTACCACACCATTAAAATCCAGACGCCTGTTTCCTTTATTTATCTTGTTAATTTGGCATTGGGAGAAGTTCAGTAATAAATGTCCACCAGGTCTGCAGGACTTCTGTCATTTCTTATTTTCTTGCTAAAGAAGTGAGTGTGTCCTGCATGCAGAGCTAGTGAGCAAGCTGTCGTGTTGTCTCCTGCAGGCAGCCTCAGAGGTGGTTCAACACGGCCGACATCACAGTGTCTCACCAAAGCAACATGCTGAAGCAGCTCAACCAGCAGCGCCGCCAGGAGCTTTTCTGTGACTGCAGTGTGTTGGTGGAGGGCCAGCTCTTCAGGGCTCACCGCAATGTTTTGTACGCCAGCAGCGGCTACTTCCGCATGCTGCTGTCCCAGGGGCCCGACGACTCTGTCAACGCCACCTTCGACGTCTTCAGCCCCGAGACCTTCACCGTCATCCTGGATTTCATCTACTCCGGCCAGCTGGACCTCTCCAGTCACAATGTGATTGAAGTTATGTCTGCAGCCAGCTACCTGCAGATGAACAACGTCATCAGCTACTGCAAGAACTTCATCAAGTCCTCCTTGGACATCAGTGTGAAAGATGAAGACAGCGATCGCTGCCTCAGCTTGTCTGAGACCTGTAGCTTTACCAGCGGAGCAGGAGAAGACTCCACAGAGCAGCATCAGGGCCCCTGCTCTGTCAGCCCTCCACCTGCGCTCTGGACTCGGGACAACTCCAGATCACAGTCTAGCTTTATGGGAAAGGACTCGGACCAGGATCCTTCGGCCTCAGCCCTGAAGACCGACCCTAACAGCCCTGTTAACGAGCTGAGTGCAGATGCGGAAGACCTCCAGGACCCTCAGGACCCTTTGTACACCTTGCCTGGATCAGAGCGTCGGCGTGGAAAAGGGAGCACAAAGAGGCGAGCGTCCAACAGCGCTCGGTCCAACCAGCAAGAAGACTTGGACATCCAGGAGGCACGGACACGAAAGGCTGAAAAGGCAGAGGAGCTTTACGCGACTCTACCACCGATTGTGGGTGTTATTGGACACTTTAATAAAGGTGTGTGCTGCCAGAAGATGATGACGACTGGGACACTTGGACAGAGATGATAGGAAAAAGTCAAATGTCACAATTTCTCTGTTCCTCTTTGCAGATTCGAATCCTACCATGCGCTTCAAATGCCCCTTTTGCACACACACAGTGAAGAGGAAAGCAGACCTGAAGCGTCACCTGCGCTGTCACACCGGGGAGAGGCCGTATCCATGCCAGGCCTGCAATAAGCGCTTCACTCGCCTGGAGCATCTACGCAGCCATTTTGAGACAGTAGGTGTTTTCACAGCAGATGGTGAATTTACACTTTCTTCTGTGTCTGTGTCGGCTTACAGCTCCAGGAAAACAAGCTGCTAAACAAATCGACTCTAATATTGAATAAATCTTTATCCGATCTTTTCTTTTTCTTTTTAATCGCCCAGATTCATCAAGCCAGGAAGCTGGTGTGCAGGAAGTGTAAGTGTCAAGTGACCGAGGAGACCGGGCATGTGGTGTGTGAGGGCACGAGACGCTACCGCATGTGCACGGCGTGCATCCAGGAAGTGGGCTGTGACGACGTCCCCATGAACAGCCTGGAGGGGCACAACGAGGAACCGGCGCTGTTACTGGGCGTGGACGGGGAGGAGGAGGGGGACACAAAGAGGAGCTGGATGGTGACTGACGACGATGACCTGGCAGAAGACTCGGGCGCCGACCTCATCATCCAGCAAGTGGACGTCAGCGACGAAGAGCTGCAGTGAAACTGGGCCAAAGTGTGCGTGTGTTTGTGTGTGTGCAGATGCGTAACCATATTTGAAGTGTTTGTGTTTTGAAGTGCCCCTGGTATGCTTCTTTTCAATTTAGGGGTTTACTACAATAAGTTTACATTCGTTAATATTCAAAAATCATTTTTCTCATATTGTACTGTGCACAGTGTTACTGCTGCTCCTCTTTTCACCTTCTGCCTGAAATGATCTGTTCTAGGAAAGCGAGGTATCCAGCCAGAGTTACGAGTACTCCGGAGAGTACTTTAGCAAGAGCAGTTAATTAAATTACAATTTCATTAAAGAATTGATTGAACTTAAAGAATTTTTGGCAGATAATTAATTGAAAGTAATGGTTAAAAAGCAGAAAATAGTCGTGCATAAATGATTCAAACATATAAGAAATGATCAAAAATGAAATATCCTGCTAAAAGCTAAAATCTTTAGCTAAGAGAATATGCAGTTCAAATGGTTCAATAGTGGATGAATATAACTGTTATATAACTGTTACAATTAAAACACAACAGAAAAATAACACAACTAAAGATGGTTAGCCATGCAGCACGTTTGTGATTTCTGCTGTCATTAGTTTTTTTTAATTAAAAATGGGAAAAAAAGAAATTCACCAGGTCTTCAGCTCATCAGCCGGAGGGCACAAAAGCTTGTTTTCATTCTTTCAGCCTCGCAGAATATTTGGTTTGCTGACATGTTTTACATTTAGTTTGTAGAAAAGAGAAAAATGGCAGACTTTTAGGCAGTTGGTGCAACTGGATGTAGCTGAGGCGTTCTTTGTTTAGCTGCTGGACTGGCATTTTACATGGTGACATAGAGAAGTAACGGAAGAACAGCCAGTTTCACAGCCAGTTTCACTTCAGTGTTTCATGTGTGTGGGTGAAACTTTACTTTTAATAAAGGTGTGAAGAATAGGGAAAAACCCCAAAAGCTTAACAGGGGCACTTTAAAGCCATGCAGGAGAGTTTATGCATAAAATGTGGGATTCACTCATGTAAAAACATACGTTTATGATATGTTGTGTATTAGTTTAGTCTTTTCTTATCAGTTTGTTGAGCTTTGTCAGAAAAAAAATGAAGGTTTTCTGTTAAGCTTCATAAAGATATGCAGTATCTGAAGCATGCATATTATGTGTTTCCTTTACTTCAATCATAATATGATATTATAATCTTTTCAATAAGCTTTTTTTTCTCTCGTGCATGAAAAGCTTCGGTCCTTTCGGCTGCTTTCTGCCGGCCTTTCAGCAAAAAGGTGAAGAACAGAATGATCACCTGTATCCTGTAGGGACAGTCTTTTTAAATGTTTTGTTATGATATGCAGTATGATACAAACGCATAATTTATTTGTTTGTTTGTTTTTTACTTTTGGACACATTAAAGATATTTTTATAAATTTGTTTTTGGGTCTTTAACTTTAATCACAAACAACTGAACGACTTCTCCTCGTTCAAAGGAGGCTCAGTTTTTTATTATTCTTATAGGAGTATTAAATGGTGTAAAATAAGATAGAAGTAAAGTCATAGAAAAATAAATAAGATAAAGGACAACGATTGTGGGAAAACTGGTAACAGTGAAAAAGTGCAATAAACTAAACCTGAAAAAATTATAAAAGTTTTGTCATCTTGGAACAAATACATCAGTATGTACAAAAACTTTACAACTCTGAATGCAAATTGAATGTTACCAATAAAATCAATTCTGGAGTCATTACGGCATCTGTGATGGAAAAGTTTAAATAATAAATGACAAAATATTACAACAATGTTGAGTATAACCTATTTAAACAGGGGAAAATTGGATCAAGATGAAAAATCATCTTCCAGTTAATTTCTGACAAACTGTTATCTCACTTTCTTGTACCTCGATGTAAACTTTCTATGGTTTGCTTTCATAATGGGGTATTTTGTAGTGTATTCTGACAATGATTTGCTTACATCTTCAAGAATGTTCTTGATTCGATGTTGTGGGGAGATTTTTCTCAACCATGGAAATAATTCTGTGATCATTCACTTTAGTTGTCTGCTGAATTTCTTGCTACTCCTCTGATGCACCTACTTTTGTTCTTTAATTCTGAAAGTTCCTGTCGTGGAATTTTTTAGTAATGAAGTCTGCAACGCGGTCAGCTGTGGTCAGGCTATTTTAATTACTGCAGGAGAGCCAACACACATCAAACATCACTGTTCACAGTCACGCGAGCTCTGCCCTTAAGATGTTTAGGGTCTCTTTTATACCCTCACACACAACTCTCTGTATTTTTTCCGTTGCGACAGTTTTTTTTGTCCCATGGGCTGTTGCTGGGCATAGAGCAGTTTCCCTTAAAGATCCTGGCACTGGTCTTCTTGGGAGTTTCGTCTTTGTACGCCCTTACAGTTAGCAGATAACACCTTGAAACATCGTTTCACAAGGTTATATTGACACATAATGTGAAAACTAGAATTTTCCCCATTACATTACAGATAAAAGCTACCAAACACAAGTTCAACACTTTGACAATAAATCAACTCTATATGTTTTATCTGGTTAAACTGCCTTGCCATTTACCACTGAAGCTCTGAAAATGAAGGACCACGAACACATAGTCTTTCATCCATAGTTTGCCACTGTAATAGTAATATAATTACAAATATTGTGGACCTAATTATATTTTAAAAGGAAAGGAAACATATCTGGCCACAAGAAAAACCAAAAGTGAGCTAAATTAAAAGATAATAATCTAATAATCTGGTTTTGCTTGAAGTTTCTTCCTGCTAACATTGAGTTTTCTCTTTCCACTGTCCACAAGTGCTGGCTCACAGTGGATCGTTTGATTTTGGGTGTATTGTAGTTGATACAAAGCGCCTGGAGGAAACTATTATTGTGATTTGGCGCGTCATAAATCATAAACAATCCTTTCAGTTCCACCCTTTCGCCCATAGATGGCGTCCACGCGGTGCTTTCGTGAGCCTGTGAGGACTCCGCGCCTGGAGAGAACGTCGTGACGTCAAACCGCAGGCTGGACCATCATGGCGACTGTCATGAAGCTCGTCCACAGGAACGCTTTAACGTCGCTTATGGGGCAGCACTGCCTGTCGTTCAGCTCCGCGGCGGCGCACAGAGCAGTGAGTTTGAATCCTGTGTGATACGACGCGCTGCTTAGATGCACGGCCGTGTTTGTCCGCTAGCTGTTAGCGTCCCTGCTGTTATGCTAGTTGCTACATGTTCGAGGCTCCTTATTAGCTGTTGGTAATTTAACACCACGTGTTTCTTCTGTTTGTGTTTTAGGCTGGAGTAAGAGCGGCCCAGGCTTTTCCAGGGAAGGTGAAAATAGTGGAGGTGGGACCAAGAGACGGCCTTCAGAATGAGAAGGTAGCGTGTGTTTGATGGCGCAGGCGCATAGTTCGTGCTTTGCGTCACCAGACGATAACAGAGTTACCCGAGTTAGTTATGTCGATCCTTACATAACCAACTCTTTGCACTTTCAGACTCTTGTACCAACAGAGGCCAAAATTAAATTAATTAACATGCTGTCAGAGTCGGGGCTATCCGTCATTGAGGCTACCAGCTTCGTCTCCCCAAAGTGGGTTCCACAGGTGAGTATGCACCCCCCCACACGCACACACAGTGCTGGCACATCCGGCTAAGGGCAGTACAGAAACTGCATGACTTCTTTTTGTCACTGCTGACCGGTTTCTGTCATCCACATGTCAGATGGCAGACCAGGTGGAGGTGATGAAGGGTATCAGCAGGAAGCCCGGGGTTACTTATCAAGTCCTCACCCCCAATCTCAAGGGTTTCCAGGCTGCTGTGAGTGTCAAGCATCCAATCTCATCAACCGTCACTACATAAACATCCTCCATCGCCATCTTCACACAGAGTCGGTGGTGCTTCAGTTTAATTCCTCACAAGAAATGCTCTTATTTACTTCAGGTCAAGGCAGGAGCCCCAGAAGTAGCCATATTTGGTGCTGCGTCTGAGCTCTTCAGCAAGAAGAACATAAACTGCTCAGTGGATGAGAGTTTACAGCGCTTTGACGAGGTTATGAAAGCGGCTAAAGAGGCCGGCGTGCCAGTTAGAGGGTAAGAATAGTGGCCTCCCCTCAACTGTCAGCAGATCTTTAAATCACTGCCCTCTAATTCTTGTTTATGTGCTTCTTGTCATCACAGTTATGTCTCCTGTGTCGTCGGATGCCCATATGAAGGCAAGGTGGCACCTGAAAAAGTGGCACATGTGAGTTATGGCTTGTTTAAAAAAAAATGCAAAACTATTTTTGCATTAATTGATGTCGCCGCTCAATCTGTCCTCTGCCTCACAGGTAGCTAAGCGGCTGTACTCCATGGGCTGCTACGAGATTTCTCTGGGTGACACCATCGGAGTGGGAACTCCAGGCAGCATGACTAAAATGTTGGAGGCAGTGATTAAAGAGGTGCCCGTCAGTGCGTTGGCGGTGCACTGCCATGACACCTATGGCCAGGCTCTGGCTAACATCCTTGTAGCTTTACAGGTCAGGCTGGTTTGAGACTATTTTGTTTACACACACATATTCTAGGGCTGCCACAAACGATTATTTTGATAGTCGACTTGTCCGATCATGCATCCGTTGGACCTGAAATGTACAGCTTATTGCTCCAGCATGTATCTGCTCTTACATAACTATCATTAGCTTATAGCTTAAAGTGTTTAAGGTCTGTGCTCCCTAAAAATAAAGATACGATGACAGTTTATTAAAGATTAGATTTAGATTAGGTAAAACTTTATTAATCCCTCGGGTGTGTTCCTCTGGGAAGTTCTGTTTCCAGTAGCACATCACCGACAGAAATTGCAAAACGCAAGCAGAAATAGAACACACACATGTATATATAATATATATTTATTAGGGGTGCAACGATACACAAAATTCACGGTTCAGGTTCGATACTTTGGTGTCACGGTTCGACAAAAATGTTCATGCCATGTAAAATTATAAATATATATTTTAACTCAAATGTGCACTTTATTAAATTTAATGTTGCTGAAACAACAAAGGGATAGAGTGATGAGAAGTCACTTACGGGGCGACTGTGGCTCAGCGGGTTGGGAAGTGTATCTGCAACCGGAAGATCGCCGGTTCAATCCCTGGGCTCCCTGTCCTGGTCGTTGTGTCCACTTTACCTACTGGTGTTGGCCAGAGGGGCCGATGGCGCGATATGTCGGTCTGCCCCAGGGCATCTGTGGCTACAACTTGTAGCTTGCCTCCACCAGTGTGTGAATGAATAGTGGCATTGCAAAGCGCTTTAATAAATCCGAATCCATTATTATTACTCATGTTTGGAAAAGATGTTTAGAGTTTAGTTACTCTTTCCAAAAGAGTAATAAATAGAAACTTATACTATATTCTCAGCAGCATATTAAAGCTGACATGTGTGCTTGTTGTTTTGTCCACTTGTCTTTGCACTATTCACAGTCATATTCACAGGGCTCCTACCTAGGGTAGATTGACTTCAGCACCGCCACACACACTTCCTAATCTCTACTATCTACTAATCCCACTCTACTATCAATATATCTACATACTATCAATCACTTTCATAACAATCCTGGGGGGTGATGATATCCCCCCTGTCCTGGCGTCCTGACTCCTCCTTGCCGTAGCATGTGTGTTGTACCTAGTCAATCTCTAACTGCAGTAGCTTATCTTTACTGGATACAGATGCCCCAGGCGGGAATCGAACTTAGAACTCCCACTCCAGAGGCATGTAGTCTTACCACTACGCTATCCAGCTCCTATAAAAAGATACTTTTATTTCCCCCTTTACCATCATAATCAAGGGACTCTAAAAAAGCTCTGCAATTAGTGAAAATTGTGAATGAAAAATCTAAGATAAATAATGGAGCTGGAAAATTGTTTTTGAATTCAACCGTGGGTGAAAATCACCTGACGTTAGTGTTCTGGGGTTAATCTTTGAGTAATGCAGAAGGATAATTGGGTGTCCTTTTAGCTGATCTGTTGTTTGCAGATTTGTACTCAAATATTTGATTTCTTTAGGCGGGGTTTGTATCGTCAGGCTTGAGTTCGCCTCACTGTCGCCTGCTTGGGCACTACTTTTTAACCTTCTTAAAAAAAATACAGAGGAAAAACATTATTTGTGGTTCTGCTTTTCGGAGCAGGAGAGTGAGGAACACCTCTCTGTACACCGAGGGAGCTGCAGCAAGGCTGACGCTTTTATTGTTTGTAAATGGGGGAAAAAGGAAGAGTCGTTCTGTTGCTTCCAATTTTCTTTCTGTGTGATTATATAGAGGAAGTCACATGACAGCCATTAACTTCCAGCTGGTGGTGCCATGTTGTTTGTGTGTATTTTTTCTTAATCACCTCGTTTTGCTGTTGATTACCACTCAGTCTCTTTAAAAGAGAACCTGGTATTTTTGGATAGCTGTAGCTGGTCACTGTTGTCTTTTTTCCTGATTTCTATGCTTTGTGTTTGTTTGTTTTTCAGATGGGAATCAGTGTGGTGGATTCATCAGTAGCTGGACTGGGAGGCTGCCCCTATGCCCAGGGGGCTTCTGGGAATGTTTCAACTGAAGATGTAGTTTATATGCTGCACGGCCTTGGAATTCAGACGGTAGGAGGACTTCAGACTTTGCGTGGATGCTGCTCGATCTGCTACCTGGCTGCTTGAAGATAATTACGACTTCCGTGCTTAAGTCTAATATGACCTCTTAAATTTTGTCTGTACCCCAGGGAGTCGACCTCTCTAAGCTGATGGATGCTGGAGCTTTCATCTGTCGAACCCTCAACAGGAAAACCAGCTCCAAGGTGGCACAGGCAGCCTGCAAACTGTAGAGGAAAGACAAACCGGAGGCTCTCTCTCTCTCAGACTTAACACTAAAGCGTGATTATGTAACCTGGAGCTAATCTCCTCTCTGTGGTTTTTTTTGGGGGGGAACGGGGGGGTTAATTTATCTTCTATGGAAGATCGGGATCAGTAGGCTATGCCAGTCGAATCAGAGTAAAATATCTAATTGGATATTAACATGACAGCATTGCTGGAACGGTGCCTTATGTAAAGTAAGTGTAATCACATCATGACCTGTGCGCCTGTGTTTTAATGGTGCGCTTACATTAGTTTCCAGGCACTGGCGAAGCCGCCATGATCGCCAGACTTTGTTTATAACAATAAATTATCCAGTAAGCATCTTATGGGCATGGATGACATCACCGTTTGAGTTTCCAACCTCGACTCAGGCATCGAGCTGGCTGGTGAAAAACTGTATTTGCACAGGTTATTTTTATTTTAAATGTATTTATTTTCAAATCTAAAATGCAAATGTTTCTGTAGACTTTTAGTTTTAAAAATAAAGATTGATAAATTGTCTTGAATCTTAAGGATCACGTTTGTCTTATGTGGTATGATCCGTGGCCTGAAAGGTAGCTATACCTATACTCACATTTATTTTGTGCTTTTTAACCGTACCTCACACCCACAGCCAATTTAGAGTCATCGGTTAACAGTAGGGCTGCTCAATTAATCGAATTTTAATCTCGATTACGATCTGGGCTTTCAACGATCATTAAAAATGACTGAGCCGATTATTAGCCCCTCCCTCGTGCTTTACTCTCGCGCTGCTCCGTGTGGCAAATCGAGCGCACCTCTCTGCATTTCAAACACAACAATTAAGAGGACCCGCGGGAAGCTCGGGAAGCTAAGCAGAAGTTATTTGGAGAGGAGAGTGACTGCCGCTGGTTGAAAAGAGAGGTTAAAAAACTTCAGTGGTGTGGAAACATTATGGGTTCGCGGAGTCGACGTGGATCAAGTAGACACAGTGTGTAAACTTTGCTACAGTGTCGTAGCTGCACCACAGAGCAACACTGCAAAGTTCACTAAACACAGATGTTTACATTTTTCATTTATTTTTTATATTGCAAACATTTGCACTGTTATCAGTATTTGCACACTATTTTATATTATTTTTTGACAATCTTTAAAGTCATTATTCAACACATTGTTATTGTTCAATAAATATCGTCAAATAATCGAGATCTCAATTTCAGTGAAAATAATCGCGATTATCATTTTTGCCATAATCGAGCAGCCCTAGTTAACATGACCAGAGATCATGCAAACTCCTGCAGAAAGGCCCCAGCTGGGTTTCAAACTAGTAACCTTGTAACGATGAGTTTGCAATGCAAGACAATGGAGGTGAGAGTGCATCTTCACCATTTCTATGGTAATTTTCCAGCTTGCGGCAATGACTCGGGATAAAAACGGTTCCTGCTGCACCTTTTGAAACCGGCTTTGCGAGCCGGACAGGCAGATTGAGATTCCAGAAATGTCCCTTAAAGATCTTAGACGAGCAAAGCCTGTAGGAATGAGTCGGTGACCGAAATCTAAGTTATGTAGTTATCTAAATACTAACTTGTTTACAAATGTGACGTATGTCGATTTTTCAAATCAACGTAGGTTTTTGAAACAACATGATCAGGTGGGACGTCTACTTGTCAATATTGACAAGTAGACGTCCCACCTGATCACAGATCGGCCAAAGAAATGAATCAAGGGGATTAAAGGCAGCTCTTAATAGCAACTGTAGAAAGTTTCAAGTCCTTACTTTTTTCTCAAACAAAGAAACAAATTATATAAATAAATTTAAAATACTTTAGAGGATGAAGGTAGGGCTGTTTTTAGACATTTTAGGCATTTGATGAACGGGCATGGAGTGACGCTCTGATAAAAGACCAAACAGAAACATATTCCAAACATTTAACATCTTTACAGTTATAAAAATGAAATAATAACAAGGACAGGAAATACAATTCCTCAGAGCTTCCTCAGTCGCCGATGAATGACTCACAAAAATACTTGAATACAGTTCAGTGAGCCGTGTGTGTGTGTGCGTCCAGTCTTCCAGCACTGAATTAAACAGCAGCATTCCTTTCACCTTTAAAATCAACAGTGGTCTTGGATCAGACGGCGTTGTGTACAAGTACGTCAAAACACAGCGCGTCTACAGCATAAACCTGAGACCAAGCAACATGTCTACCAAGGATTCAGAAAGAACAATGCAACAACAATAAATGCATTTTTTTGTTACCATAGTTGATCCTAAATGCAATAGAAAACTCATATTTAAGCCAGTTTGCACAATTTCTAGCATTCCTCAAACATACGTATCACCAAACGAGCCTCCACACTCCACTGCACAACTCTTTACTATAAACTTGGGAAAGGAAATCCATGATTTAAGTTCAAATTCAAATAAAGGGATCACAGAAGCAAAACGGGAAGTAGGGTGCTCAGACGTGTGGATACTGGCAGGGAGGATTCATTACCACCACCAACCCCTCACCGCGCAGTGAACCTTTATTAAAAGATTCATATATATCACTAAAAGACCAATTTTGCTTCAAGCCAAAACAAAAGTTCATGTGCTCCTTGAGTCTTGCATGTGGACACAAGGGTCCACAGGATGAATCCAGTACTGATGACTCAACTTCCAGGCTCTGACAGAATGTAGTTTGGCTCATTGTTCTGAGTCTCTCGTGTTTTTAGTTCTGTCTTTGGATCGCAGCCCAAACTCTGCAGAGCTTTTGCTCTTTGGTCTGATTTCAGCTCTGATCATGAGATAGAGAGGTTAGGAGCAGATGCTCGTATCTTCTCCTCAAGTCTGATTGCAGGTGGCCTGTATGGAGGAGCCTTGTATGAAGATTTGAGGAATGAAGGCTTTTCCTTTAGATCCTGCTTCGACCCAGCACGGTTGTAGTTGTTAAAGGGGTCCTCAAAGTCGTCATGTTGGATTTCCGTGGCGCGGTTGCGTCTTTTAACCTTTTTTGCACACTGTACAATGCGCTTGTAGATGAGATAAAAGATCTCACAGATATTCAGGACGATGCAGAGGGCTGAAGCTCCAACCATGAAGTATGTAAAGACTTTTTTTTCGGTGGGGTGACCGATGTAGCAGTCCACAACGTTCGGGCAAGGCGACACTTCACACTTGACCAGCCTCGGCAGGTAGAAGCTGTTGTATATTCGGTGGAGGATATAGAGGAAGGCGATTTCAATGCCCGTCTTAGCAAAGAGGCTGATCAGGTAAGTCCACCATAAGCCGCCGTGTTTCTTGCCCGTGTTGTTGTACAGCTTGGTGTTCTCACCATGCTTGGCCTTGTACTTGCGCTCACGGTCGTCACGATACGCCACATGCATGACCACCATTAATGATGGACAGGTGACAAAGATGAGCTGCAAGGCCCATAGGCGGATGTGGGCGATGGGGAAGAAGTGATCATAGCAGACGTTGGCACAGCCGGGCTGCTTGGTGTTGCAGTCAAAGTCCTTCTGCTCGTCACCCCACACTCGTTCTGCTGCCACCACATACACCAACACCCTGAACACAAACACCACTGACAGCCAAAGACGCCCAAATGCCGTGGAGTATTTGTTCACCCCACTGAGGAGGGCTTGAAAGGTTTTCCAGTCCATGGTCTAGTCTGGCAGTTAAGTATCTTGGTAGCAGTTTGTCTTCAGACCTGGATGTGGTAAAACAAAGAATGGTTGAGCATATATTCACTATCACCTGAATTATCTGAACGTTAGTGTTTGTGAGCTCTTACATAAGAGGCTTTCTTTAAAAATTAAAACATTTTCTTACTTAAAAGGAAAAAAAATGGCACTGGATCTTGTAAAACTGATTTTTATTTAAAAACAGCTCCCACTTCTAATCTATCAGAGCTACCAGAAACACCCACAAACGCAATTACGAGGAGACTTCATGCCAGCGTGCTCAAAAAGGAAATAGCTGACCAACAGTAACACACCCAGAGCTTAAACACATAAAATGTACTTTTTGGAACTTTATAGTTAAACAGTTAAACATTAAAAGGAGATAAATAAGCACCAGTCCTATTATGTTACTTTGTTTATGAGTAGACGCGGGTTCTTGGAATCTTTACAGGTCGTTAAAAAGCCTTTTACGCACGGGCTGTCTTGGGTTTTCTTTAGTTTTTTGACTTTTTGGACACCGCGGAACGTACACGGCTCTTCTCATTCACCAGAGATAAATAACAGTTACATAAATTGCTCTACGAAAGTCAGCGAATCGATCACTCAGCCCGCGATCATTTCCAGCTTGCGCAAACGCGAAGTACATTTACGAAGTTTAAATGTCAAAATCAAGAGGAGGAAGAAAAAGGTTTTCACTAACCCAAGAAGTTTAATCCATAATTGTTCCAAACTGATGCAAGCACGTGTTTATTCCCCGATGATCTGTCGTTTCTTGCAGTTCGTTTGACTCCTTTAGCGCGCAGACTTGGCTCTGCTCGTCAGGTACGGGAGCGCAGTGCTGAGAAATGTCTTTGTGGGTGTGGTTAATACGAAAGACTAACTTACTCCCAGATTTTCCTCATCTCCCTCTCTCCATGTGCCTCTTGTTCGCCAAGACAGTATAAAAACTATCACAGCAACGAACTGCGTTGTTTCCGGGTAATTCTGGTAGGATTTGAAAATACGGGAGCAATCACCACACTTGGTTCAAATGTACTGGTGGCAATCTGGACTCATTCTAAGGGTCTGAAGATCAGACTTATCATCACTTCACAATGAATAAGAGTCTTCTTCCCCACACATGTCCCTTCTGAGGTGTACCAATATTAATCTGACTGATTAAATCTCATCGAACAGCGTTAACTGGCATTAAACTCTTCAATATATTACTTATTTATTTTTCAAAGGTTTAAAAGGCAAAGCACTTAGCTTCATTTTTTATGCTTGAGGATTCCAAGAACAGGGTTTGCTGCCGTGCCTCAACTTGTTTCTGAGTGACTAAAAGGAGGACACACCCTAAGGTGAATACATTTTTTGTTGTTATGTGTGACTCTTCCTCTTCATGTTGAAACTTTCCCTACACTACCTTTTTTTTTTTTTTAACGAGGTTAAAGCAAAAGGTTCGACTTTTGTTAGCGGGGAGATCTGTTTATATATTTGTTTGTGTTCTTTTCTTTGTAAATGAATCAGTTTTCTTCTTTCAAGGCTGAATATTGTGTTTCCTTTATGCTTTTCAAGCGTGTACTCTTCTCAGATAACAACTCACAAACTCCCAGAACGCACAAGCTCCTCTTCATTGTAAGATCCCAAGCTGCAGCTTTTGTCTCCTCTTTATCATCTGTAGGTTAAAAACGATTGTATTATTTTGCAGATGAAGATCCTGTCTGGAACATCCAATGTCTGTTTGTTTGAAATTCCAGGGCCTTGCTACAACTTGCCAGCTCTTGTGCTGAAAGCATTTGTATTCAGTCTTTGAATGCAAATAATATAATACAATAATATAAGTCAGGTATGTTTGTACTGTTTAGTATCACAAACACAATGCCCTAATGGGTTTGATACAGGCTCATAATAGCCACGGCTCCCCACCGAACACAAAAGTTAAAATAAGTCCAGGAAAAGTTTTTAGAAATCACAGAAGTTCCTGTTCAGGTGTCACATGCACGGTGCAAAACCAAAACCTGATCATCAAGTTAAGTTACTGTTACTCTTTGCACCTTGTAAACTGCTTAAAAGACAAAGATACAATAAGAACTGTGAACTGAGATGTGAATTAAAATTCATTTATCCAGAGCCAGGTGAAAATGTGCACAACCACAACTGTATATCTTCCTTTACATATTCCAGTCTTGCATTCAAACAACAAACACCTTTGTGTCATTTTGTAAATGTAAAAGCAACATCAGATGCAGATTGTTGGAGTGGTGCTCTCTTTAAATGACATGGCTGAAGTTGAAGCTTCAGCTGTAGCTGAGCTTTTCAGGAAATCCTCTGAGGGCAGGGCAGCACAACATCAGCAATTCACAACTTAGATCAGTTCAGTGGACAGAAATTACATTCAATGTAGGTAGGGGTTAAAAAAAAGAGTCTTCTAGATTTTACATGAAGAACAAGTCGAGGCAGATGAGGCACGCCTGGAAAAATGCAGTCTGTGACTCAACCGTGGCAAGTCTTTACGAGAGAGGCTAAAACAACAGGATAACTTCTCTGGTTGTGATGAAAGTAAGGAAACAGAACAGAGGAAGTTGGTGCAAGATGAGAAGATACACCAGGGAAGGTCTGATGATGAGGCTCATTAAAGAAAAGACCCACACAAACAGACCACACAGAACAGAGCTGAGCATAAAGTTGCTCAATACACAACACTTTATGTGACGAAGGTTAATAAAGTTATTATTGGGTTATTGTCATCACCATAAAATATCAACTATCAAAGGTCCACATTGGTCTTGTGCCTTTTCTCTTGTGGAAGGATCCTCTAATTTATGTTAAGCCAAATCATGACTGGTCACACTGCTTCAGGAAAACCGGCATTGTTCCATGACAGGAAAACATTACGGCCGTAACTACAGTTATTCTCATTTCTAATGCATCTAATTGTGCCGGACCTGGTGGGAAACAACCACCTATTCCAACGTTTCTCCCACCAAAAGCCCCAAACTCAACAACAGCGAGTTAAATATATAAGACAATGCAAACTTGAAAATATTCCCATTTGTGGCAGACGGTACCAGTGAGTGTTGGGGGCATTAGTCAAATAATATAAACTCTAATTAAATATTGATTCTCTCAATCAATATTTAATTAATCTCTAGATGGGCCGACAAGGACCTCCGGCAGCCTGGAGAATATTTCTGAAAGTTCAGGTAATTTTAAGGATCGTTGATCTAAGTCATGCACATACATACCAAAACAAAATTTTCTTTTCTTTTTATTTTTATTTTTTATTTTAGTTGTTTTTAGGTGATTCGATGCTGTTTTATCTTGTTTTTGTTTTAATATAGGGCTGTTTTAATTTGATGTTTTTCTGTACAGCACTTTGTTCCTGTGCTGGGTATTTTAAAGTGCTTTATAAATAAAATTGGATTGGATTGGATTGGAAAACAAAATTTTCTACTTTGTGCACATGTTACATGAACATGCAGTGCACATCTGTCATATTTCTGATGCCATTCCACAGTGAAGGTGAAAGTGGGTTTCCTGAATGTTATTACGATAATCTACAGACCTCACGGGTAATTTTTGAAAAGAGTGTCTGCTAAAATACACTTTAACAGTTCCAGTTAAACATTCATGCCTACATGTCTCAATGAGAGCAAAAAACTCTCCTTAGATCTACTTAATGTCTCTTACAGTGTAAATACTGAAGCTGTCTATTCAGAATAACAAATTCCTGTGCTGGGTGGATCCACACGTCAGCAGGGATGAAACAAACCGAGGAGTGGGAGGTTCCTGCTCTGCCCGTCTCAAAGTACCAGTCAACTGTAAAAAGTTATGAGGGCGCTGCTCATGGCAACAAAGCAATTTGTGCAGCCAATGAGAGTGGGCCTTATGAAACACACGGATGAAGGAAGAAAACAAGAGAAGAAAGTCTGACGCCTTAGTCCAACCACAGAACCTCAAATCCTTTTCTGCTTTACATTGTTCTGCATGGGAAGATTATCTGTTTACTGGAACTACAGCTCTCATTCTGAAGTTAATACAGTATATGCTGCAGTGTGTGGACCTCTAGGACTCCTGCACTAATAAAAACACACTCAAAATGCAAAATTAGAATCTTTAATGAAAAATAATCACAACAAAACTGCATCTCAGTGCAGTGAAATATAAACACCCTGATATCACTGACTGCTCTTTGTTCTCTACTGCATGTACACAGGAAATACAGAAAGTAAAATGCAGCAACCTTTTGATAAATAATGAAAAATACAGTTCACCAGGAGTCTAACACACGAGTCTGAGTCAGAGGGAAAGACTGCACACACTTTGAACCAATCATCTTGAGTCTGGGCAAGAGCAGAGGGAAAATCTTACACACAAACCACATGTGTTTGTAAAACCTTACTCGCCAACCAGCGAGTGACTCATGTATTTGATCTCGAGGCTCAGTTGGACACCACTTTGCACATATTGTTTTTTATTCTCTGCAAGGGCTAAAGAAATGTAAACCGTAAAATAAGCCCCTACAGCAGAGAGGAGTGCAGAATTTAAACTTTTAAAAGCACATAGAATAAACTACACTGCAGTTCAGTCTCTGAGAAGTAGAAAAATCTTCTGTCAAGTCTTTTAAGGAAGTTTCTGTAGAATGGCGAGAGACAGCTTTGCTTTCCGTGTCTTTTTCATAAAGTCTGTGTAATGTTTTCAGTATCTCAAGACACGACGACATAGTACGACTTCTTATCAGTGGTGCCTTGTTCCCCTGACTTTAGTGCGTTTGCCTCCATCAGTTTGCTTCCGCTGGACATTGAGTGGGTGATGACCTGACGAGAGTGATGGGCTGAGCTGAGAAACTCATGGCAGCGTTTACCGACTAGGTAGAGGATTTCAAAAAAGGAGAGGAGGATGCAGGCCAAGCTGGTGACCACCATGAAGATGGTGAAGATTCTTTTCTCAGTAGGCCGAGAGATGAAGCAATCCACCGTGTTGGGGCAGGGAACCTGTGCACACTTAATGAGACTGGGGAAGCTGTAGCCCTCGTACATGTGGTAAACGAGGAAGACGAAGGTGGCGTCCACGCCTATTTTGAAGACCAAAGTCAGGATATAGGTCCACCACAGGCCTCCACGCTTCTTGCCCGTGTTTGGGTAGAGACGCTTGCAGTTCTCGCCATACTTTAGCTGGTTTTTCCGTTCTCGGTCCTCCCTGTAGGCGACGTGCATCACCACCAGGAATGAGGGGCAGGTGACGAAGATAAGCTGGAGGGCCCACAGGCGCACGTGGGAGACGGGGAAGAAGTGGTCGAAGCAGACATTATGGCAGCCGGGCTGATTTGTGTTGCATGTGAAGTCTTTCTGTTCATCTCCCCACACCTTTTCTGCTGCCACCACAAACACCATAATTCGGAAGAGAAAAACAACAGAGAGCCAAACTCTGCCGAAGGCTGTGGAGTATTTGTTCACTCCGCTGAGGAGGCCCTGGAGAACGACCCAATTCATGATGGCTTTTGTTCACAGTCTGTCTTCTCTTACTGCTGATGGAAGAGAGAGGCAGCCGTTGGTGGAACAGACCAACGTGAGGGATGAACTAGTCTGAAACGAGAAGAAAACGCAGTCGAGTCACAAATGCATAAAAAGGGAGAAGAAACAAAGTGTGGAGGAGCTGGGTCATAAGCGTTTGCGTGTTTACACGGATTTGGGGCGACAGTGAAATACACAAATCCGTGTAACGCGAGCAGAAAAGAGACTAAAAACGTACACAGTGTGTTTTCAGCTGCCAAACGTCTGACTTTGGCAATCATCTGCGTGCGGAGTCTCAATCTCAATCCAGCCTTTCCACTTCACACAGTTTTAACAGTTAACGAGCAATAGCGCAAAACCAAAGTAGACAACAAGCACTAAAAACTCTCTGAAACAAACTCGCTTTAATATCTGAGCAACTCCTTTACACATGTCGGTGAATACTCACAGTTTAAACCCAGATGTCGCGGTTCGAAGTCGGAGCGCAGGAGCGCAGTTTGGACGAACCTCTCCGATGACACTCTCGGAACATTTCCCGACAGGATGGGAGTGGAGGGGGCGGAGTCGCTCTCTGCCTCGAGCTCAGTGTGTTCAGGTGAAATAACTGCTCCACCTTGAACGTGTTCAGTCACGGGGAGTTATTTTGGCTGCTTTGAAATATGCAACAGTAATTCCGCTGCAACTTTTTTCCTCCTCGCTGTTATTTGTTTAGAAGACTAATTAAAAATCAATGATGTGGTGGATCCACTGTCTGCTGCACATTTGTGCTAATTTGCAGTTTTTTTATCTGCATATTCGCTAAATAACGTTTCCCGAACAAAAGTTATTTCAACATTATAATTTTCTGTAACACCAAACGTCTACTTTCATTCTTGCTCTAAAGGTCTTTACATTAGAGTTAGATTTATTTATGTATATTATGCCTAATTTGCATATTACTCTTTGCAGTTCACATTAGATTTTCCTGGATTGGAAGCAGCCCCCTCTACTTTTGTGAGGGGCAGCCAAACGCAGGAAAGCGACCTTTAAAGGGAGGATGGTCTTTAAGTGAGTTGCACTAAAACCCAGGTTAAGATTAATTGGGATTATTTGAATCATGCAAGAATAAAATTACGGAGCATATTAGGTCCCTTTAACCTTGCAAAACCATACAACAGTAAATATGTGCAAAAAAATGGCGTTCACTGTGGAGCTTTGGATAGGTAAGCAGATAAGACGATCAAAGAAACAGTTTCATTATAAAATGAGTTTATTGAAATATTTACATGGCAGAAGATCTGGTTTCAAAGTACAAAACAGCAAAAGGTCATCTTGCTCCCAGACATGTGCCGCTTTCATACACACACACACACACACACACACACACACACACACACACACACACACACACACACACACTGCTTTTTGTTCACACATACTCTCCACAGTCCGAGATGATCACTTTCTGCTTCGGCTTTCCGTCTTTGGTTCCCTGAGCCTGCAGAGAGAAAACAACAACAAGTTATCTGACCTGACACGATCGTTCACTGTCAGTCCTTTAAATGGTAAATGGTCTGTACTTGTATAGCTTTACTAGTCCCTAAGGACCCCAAAGCGCTTTACACAACCAGTCATCCACCCATTCACACACTGGTGATGGCAGCTACATTGTAGCCACAGTGTCCGGCAGCCCTGGGGCGCACAGGGCTGCCGGACACTGGCGCCACCAGCCCCCCGGGCCACCACCAGTATGCAACAGGTGAAGTGTCTTGCCCAAGGACACAACGACAGAGACTGTCCAAGCCGGGGCTCGAACCGATTACAAGGCGAACTCCCAACTCTTGAGCCACGATTTAAAAGTGACATCTACAGGGCCACAGTAGCTGTCACCAAGCTGTCTCTGCAGATCATTCCAGAAACAGGGAGCCACGCGTTTGAAAGCGTTGTTGTCCGATTCTGTTCTGAATGTTGTGAGAGCTTTTATACACACTTCATACTAGTACACTGAATATTCCACCCACATATTCAACATCCTTTGCTCTCCACCATCTCTCCTCTGCACATGTCCAAAACATCTCAGCATCGCTTCCTTAACTTTGTCTCCAAGCTGCACAACCTGGGCTGTTCCTGAGAACTTTCTAAACAGAAGGTCATGTCCTGTCCACCACTGAAACGCTCCAGATGTAAAATGAAGGCGTAAAAAGGCGAAACAAAACTGTGCTGGAGAGGTCTGTGCACCCATCCGGTGCATTCCCAGGTTTATGGAGCACAAATACTGGTGTATATTGAAAAAGAACAGTTTTTTCTTAACAAAAACCTTTTCAAAGTGAAACAGCAGCCTACACCATTATAAAGAAAACTCCTACTGCAGCTTTGACCCTTACCTCCATTGCCCTAAGTACATCCATCCCCTCCACCAGCTCTCCAAACACCACATGTTTGCCGTCCAACCAGTCCGTTTTGTCAGTGGTGAGGAAGAACTGAGAGCCGTTTGTGTTTGACCCAGAGTTCGCCATGGAGAGTTGCCCTGTGTGCATAGGAGACAACAGTTAGTCAGTCAGCCCTGCCTGAGCCTAGTTCTGCTAGAGGTTGCTTCCTATTAAAAAGTAGTTATTCCTTTCCACTTTCATCAGGTGCGGCACATAGGGGATCATCAGATTTTGGGGGTTTAGATCAAATACTGTAGACCATAAACGATCTGCTTTAGTGAATTGGCAGCATTTCAATAAAACTGGCTTCAACTCCATCCATCCATTCGCTTCCACTTGTCCTTTTTCAGGGTCACGGGAGCCTATCCCAGCTGTCGTAGGGCGAGAGGCGGGGTACACCCTAGACAGGTTGCCAGTCTGTCGCAGGGCCAACACACAGGGACAGACAACCATTCGCACTCACATTCACACCTATGGGCAATTTAGATTAATCAATTAACCTATCCCAAATAAGTGCATGTCTTTGGTGGGAGGAAGCCGGAGTACCCGGAGGGAACCCACGCAAACACGGGGAGAACATGCAAACTCCACACAGAAAGCCCCGGCCTGATGGAGGAGTTGAACTCAGGACCTTCTTGCTGTGCGGCAACAGTGCTAACAATATGTCTGCACAAAGTCTGTGATAACATTACCAGTATTGCAATGATAAAACGTGTGTATTAGCTATACAGCCCCATTGTTCTTCTTTATCAGGTCCAGTCTGCTCGCATAAGCACCAAACACCGAATAACCTCGATCCACTCAATCAACAAACGTAAAAGAATTCAAACATGCTTTTACTGAGGTCAAAAATCTGAGGGTAAATACATGCCACGAGTAAATAAAATAGCTTTTCTTATTCACTGTGGCTTTTGCAATGTTCGTTCTGCACGTTCATATAACAGTGATGAAGAAATTAAGATTTATCAGTCATCTCTATGTCATGAGTCAAAAATCATGCCTTTTGTGCAGAACCTGCCTACGTATAGCAGCGCTGATAACCCAAACAAAAACCAAGAGCACCATGATAGCTGGGTAACATTCTTCGCGTTATGACAGGGAATGCGCACGTTAACACGCTAATAAAAATATAAGACTCTTGAAGTTACATATTTAGCCTCTCAGCAGGTAACAAAAAGTTATAGATTAGAAGTGGCACTACGAATATTACAGAAACACACCTGCCAGGTTACAAGTGATCACAGATCGAGTTTGACACTGAGATGCGTCCTCCATGTAGGATTTGTTACTGCAAACGGTGAGCTATTCCAGAATTTACTGTCCTTTAGTCAGTTTGTTGAGTGGCTTGTGCCTACATAGTTAACCACATAGCCTGCAAAGTACTTTAAAAAGAACTCATTCTCATCTATAACGCTAATTTTAAAAATGCCTTTGCGTCAGTAAAGTTCAAAAAATCCACCAGTAAGGTTCATTCTTCTTTAAGGCATTACTGTAGTTTTCAGGCTAATAATCCTGAAGTGCCAGAATTACACTTAATGCCATTTATGTTAAATAGTAATTGACAGTAGTGTTAGTTTAAATAAATGTTAATTAAAAGTCAGATAAAAAGATCATTACAGCAGCTCTTAGTTACGATGGAGTGAGAAAAGTAAGTTTGTCATGAATTAGATCCCACTTGTTCGACTCGTGTGATTGGACGATGGACTGATCTGTTGCACTCGCTAACCTGTGACTGAATTCTTGGCACAAATCTGTCAGCGAGTTATTTGTGTTTCCTCACTTGATTTATGAGTTTTCAGCTACAATGCAAAGAATTCCAGCAACAGCTCTTCAGTCGTGCCACGTCGCCTTTCAACGCTTTAGCAATCACAGGTTTGACACAAAAATGCTGGCGTGTCCAATCCGGTCGTAGGAACAGGAAGTACGAGCCAACACACCTTTGTCTTTTGTTGTGCTTCTGACGTAAATCACAAAAGAAATGATTCACACTGAAAGACCCATTTTTCCAGTGTTAACACTAATTACACAAGCAACTGTAGCTGTTTTTTTAAACTGGAAGATATAGACATACCTCTCCAGTACTGATATGTCATAAAAAAGCTACATCAGCTAAAAACCAGGAGCCTTGCTGACATGCTTCACTGCACCTTCTCAGAACAGTATAAACGACTGCTCACCTGGAGCTGTGTGTTTAAGGACAAAGTTTTCATCATCAAACTTCCGGCCATAGATGGACTTCCCGCCGGTGCCGTTGTGGTTGGTGAAGTCGCCTCCTTGGCACATAAACTGAGGGATGATGCGGTGGAAGCTGCTGCCCTTGTAGCCGAAGCCCTTTTCGTGAGTGCACAAGCAGCGGAAGTTCTCTAAAATTAAAGAGCAGAGTTGTTCTAACAGATAACACAGGTTTCTTTCCACACACATGGAGACCAGTTCAGAAAAAGAGGAAAAATTTGGGATTTGTAGCATATACACATACACACCTGCTGTCATGGGAACAACGTCAGCCCGGAGCAGGAAGCGCAGTCTCCCTGCTGGCTTGTTGCCGATCTTTATGTCCATGTAGACCTGAGGATTTACTCTGCCCTTTTTAGCCGGAGGCTCACCCTGCAAGAACAAATTACCGCCTCGCATCTTAACAGATTTATAGAGGGAAGACCTCACAGAGACACAGATTAGAAGTGAAATCCTCTCACCTCCTGAGCTGTAGTTTGGGGTGTTTCTCCAGCTGCTGCCTCTGCCTCAGCTTCTTCCACGGTCTTCCCAGAAAACTTTTTCAACCAGTCATCATCCGACCACACTGCAGGAAAGGCAGACTTACAGTTTCAACCGCTATTGTTTTTTTTAAAGAGACAAACAAAATGTATGAAATGTTTGTTATTCACCTGGTCGAGAAGAACCTTCTTTGATTCTCATGGGTTTGGCGATATTGACACGGACAGTCCTTCCAAAAAGTTCAGACTCATTCTAGAGGGATAAAAAAACATTTTAACAATAATCAAGCAGATAATTTTGCTTAAAATTACAAGGTTTTTGTCTGCATAACAACCATACTAAGAGCTGCTCCAGATCTCAAACTACTAAGGAAACCTGCTTCGGTGCTTCCTTTAATACCTAATTTAGCAGATGATACACTAGACCGGGGGTCCCCAATCCCAGTCCACGAGGACCGGTGTCCCTGCAGGTTTTAGATCTCACCCTGGGTCAACACACAGTTCATTACCAGGCCTCTGGAGAACTTCAAGACATGTTGAGGAGCTAATTTATCCATTTAAATCAGCTGTGATGGATCAAGGACACATCTAAAATCTGCAGGGACACCGGCCCTCGTGGACTGGGATTGGGGACCCCTGCACTAGACTGTCCTTTATGACACTTAATGAAAACAAATGATCAGGTAACAGCCGTGTTTTCAATCATGTGCCACGACTTTCTAATATTTAGGGTCGTGGTGGGGTCAGAGACTATCCCCGTTGCCATAGGGCGGGAGGCGGGGTACACCCCGGACAGGTCGGCAGGCTGTCCGATTGATTGATTGGTAAAAGGGTTCTTTTGATGCTGTTTTTTGGCTATTCAATGGGAATAACGTCTCTGGCCTAGCAGTTATATGAGAAACTTACCATGTTATCAATAGCTGCTGCAGCATCCTGCAGAAGATGAGAAAGAAGCCATAAATAGGTTATGAGGACAGAAATATGTTTCTCCTGAAGTCACCAATAACCATTCAAATGACTCACTTTGGTAAATTCCCAGCTCTTAAAACTGCAGATGAACACTAATTAATGACTAATACCCAAGTTAATACTAAGTGATGATGCCACGCCAGAGAACAAACAAAACTACTTCAACAAGGAAGTGGAAGATCATATTAAGATTGAATACATTGTAATTTTTAATTTAAATAAAAGTATACAGAGCAAGATCATCATGTGTATAAAATAATCTGTGATTGGGTCATTTTACCTCAGTTCATCAAATTAAAACAACAACAACAATTATGGATATTTCAAAAATGAGAGAGAACATCAAACTTTTTTGATATAATATGAACACAAACTTCCTCTTCCTAAAAGCGATGACTTGGATTTGGTAGGTAGTGTCATACCTGTGGAATTACACACTCGAGATAAATGACAATGTGTTTTTGTAATATGTGTAAAACCATTCACCTAATGTGAACCCTGGCCTTAAAGATACTATGTGCCTTACTGGGGATTTATGCTTCAGTGTGAAATATTCTAACTGCAAACCCCTTTGAAACCCTACATCCTAACCTACAGCATAACATGATGTCCAGCTCCCACAAAATCTGACTACATGTGGGGTCGATGCAGCCCACAGCTACTGTGAGTGGCCTGCCGCCGTCAAGCAAGGAGGGCGATGGCTGAAACTATCAGAGTGGATGTGAGAGAATGTACAAAGAAGTGGAAGAACTGGAGGGACAAGTATGTTTGACTCTTAAAAAAACTGATCATACGAAAGCACAAGGACCCAGGAGGAAAAAAACGTACCAGTGTTTTATTTGTTTCTATCATAACTCACAGCATTTAAAGCACCAGGACACGACTGTTATCTAGCTTTGTAGATAACAGGTTTTTTAAAAGATATCGGAGGAATATCCAAACAGCTGCCTATCTTCATCCCCATTAAGTATTTTTAGTAAGATTTTTAATGACAGCAGGGACCTGACATTTTGCATAATCATTATTAAAAATACATTTTTGCTTGGAATTTTTTTTCAGGAAAATCTGACCTGACGTAGAATGACCCAACGATATTTGTTCCACTGCTGTATCATTTACATCAGGGGCGATTTTAGCCCATTTTTGGGGGTGCTTCAGAGTGCTCTGTTTATATTCTAAAAATGTTTTAAGCTTGTTTCAAAGATTCTGTACTGCAGCTTTAAATGTTTCCCAAAAGCACACTTACCTTATCAGTGTTTCTCAAACTATTTACAGTGTGTACCACCTGATAAAAATGTCAAGCTCTCCCAAGGACCACTATGAAAGCATGAAACTCATAAATCTTACAACACAAAATTAGTATCTGCAGTAAAGATTTTTTCATGCATTGTATACATTCTACCACAGGCAAAGTTGCCTCCATTTTTATATTCTTTTTTTTTTAAAATATTTTGTAATAATTTATTCTGTTTCAGGAGGGTTTTTTTTTATGTATCTGTATTATATTATACATACACATTAAAGGTGAATCTCTGTCCAAAAAATGCACTCAGTTTATTTCTTACTCACTATGAGCATCATTCATTATTCTCCCCCAGTAATTAAGGTTAGGTTATGTATTTTTTTATTCCAATCCATTCTTCTTTAGCAGCATTTAAATAACCTTTATCAGATTTGATGATTTTGTTACAGACTTTTCAAAAAAGTGTTTTGCTTTTCTTTCACAAATGTGGGGATTAAATTGTGTTAAAATGTACAAAACAGTGATGTCATGTTTTGTGACGAGGACCCAGGCACAGAGAGACTTGATGAATTTAAGAATCTTATGATTTAATAAAGAAATTTGCAGACTTGCACAGAGATGGTAAAATTCTGATGACTGATAACGGAGATGAAGACAACAGACGATGAGGACAGGGAGGACCGAAAGAGACAGGGAAGAAGTTTCATTGTGACGAGTAAAGTTTATCTCGCCTGGCTGGGCAGCTCTCTGGGTGCTCAGCACCCCCAAAGCTCTGATCCTAGAATTGCCCCTGATTTACACAATACCGTTAATAGGCTAATATTAGCACACTGTAGGTAGGGTAAGGTATATACGCCGGACTCACCTCTGCAAGCTCAAATTCGATGAATGCAAAACCTCTGTGCTTCTCTGAAAATGTAAAGCACAAGACAAAGCGAACACTTTCATCTTGAGCTGCTGCAGGGTTTATTGTTAATCGTGGTTAAAACGGTCCCGATCTTACCCGTTTCATAGTCCAGCGGGATCTGGATGTCGATGATGTCTCCAAAGGGTATAAAGGCAGCATGGAGCACCTTCTCATCCACCTCTTCTGCTAAACCACCTGACATAAACACGCATTTTTAAGATCCGCATTCCAAAAAAGGGAAAAACATTTTAAACAAATACAGTGTAGAGAGCTGGGATAACGGACAGTATTTAAATGCCGGGTTAAACGTGAGCTGTTTTTCGGGCTAAACTTCGCTTTCGCGCGTCTTTGTCGTGTTCCTGACATGCGCAGAATTACTGTTACGATACAGATTTATAATACAGTCGTAAACTCGTAAGCTACATACACTCTAACAGCGAAAATTTAACAAAAACGGCCATAACGTACCCACATACAACACCCGCTTGTTAGCCGCCATATTGGATTTAACCCTTCAACTTTGAACCCAGCAGCTTCCTATTGGTGGAGAGAACCCAATCTAAAACAGGCAGCCTCAGATTAGTGAACTCTACCGCCCCCTGTCGGAGGAATCTCCCATTATTACCAATAAACTCTGAATTTTACTTCATTTTGGATTTAAATATTTGTAGTTTTAAAGCCACGATGTAATCTGATCTTTGCTTTGATTTTTTTTTTTAATTAATCTATTTTTGTCCAAGACCGTCCCGCTAGTTATCAAGCCTATGTAATCAAATTACAGGAAATAAGTAACTTTTATCAGCCTGGGTCACACTTGAAAAGTGCTATTAAATCATAGTTACATTGCCATGGATTACCTTTTTGTTTCTCTTTAAACTGCCACTTTAAATTGGTGTAGAGGGAAGATGTTAAACCATTTTATATTCTTAGAGCCTGGAAATCACCATCTCCTCCATTGTTCAGGGTTTGGCTACGTGAGATGATTGCTTGTTTGTATATTGAAGAGGTTCGTTATCGTTTGGCTGACACCCATTTTAAGTTTGTCGAAATCTGGGGCCCTTTTCTCAATCATATTAATGGGAATTTAACATAAACTTTAACCCATTTGACTGCACTTTGTGTTTGTGTGAAACTGCACCTCTGCTGGACCCTGATTCCTTCCTGGACATGTTTCCCACATCTTCTAGTCTTGGTGATCTCTCTGTTGCCCTGTCTAAACTCACACAGAAGATCATCTTTTTTGGACAATGGTGTTTCTTTTGAACTTTTGATTTGTACTGGCTAACTGGTGTATTTTTATTTATTTATTTATTTTTATTTTTTTCCTTTCCTGTTTTCCTGTTTGGGGTCTTTTTTTGTTGTGTTTGGTTTCTGTTTTTTCTTTTTTTTTTCTGTGTTTAAATGTTATTGTTTTTTAATCTTATGTCCTTTGTCTGGTGTGACGTTATGTAACTTTGAACTTAAAATCTTATAAGTAAACATTTAAAAAAAAAAAAAAAAAAAACATTTTATCACTGGGTTCCTCGAAACAAGTGAAGAAACCCTTACAGGCAAGCTTCCATGTTAGTAAGCCAAAAATAAAATCATTTGATGTGGGTACAGATTTGATTAAATAAAGGCACGAGCAACAACTTACAGTTCACATTGTAAAAACAATGGAGCATAACTTGGTAAGATTGCTTAGTGGAAAAAACAAGAACAAAGCAGAAATTTAATGGCAGCATCCAACGTGAAGGCCGAGTCAAAACATACTCCGAGGTTTCCAATAGAAGACTTAGCAAAAATGGCAAGAGGACCCAGAGTTTCCATTACTTTGGGCATATAATTTGTAAAGGCTCCTGTTTTCTCTTTATTAACTTTTAATAGAGTCAAACTAATTTCCAAGTCTCTCCTAAATCAAATACTTTCTCTCTGCCTGAAACCAGTCCTTTAATCCATCAGAGATATTAATCACAAATAGTAGAAAACAATTGCAAACTTCACAATTCCTCAAAACTGTTAATAGGACAAGCTAAATATAGAGTTTGACATTTTATTACAACCTTTTAATTCTTTGCAAAATTTGCATTTTCAGAAGTCATGTGTAAGCACTACAAAGCCACTTTGACAGTTTCCCCACTGGATCATTTGAATATAGGGAAACGTTTCCTAACTTTTTTCCTTCTTTTTGATTAAATGCTAAAAAAGAAACACCCGAAATAACACCAAACACAACTTATAAGTACGTTATCATGTTTCTTTAGCCTTTAGCATTAATTTAAGGAGTTTAACAAAAGTTTAGCATTGCAACCATTTTTAAAAACATAGTTCTCCATTTTCAGAGGTTTAATAGCAGCTGGACAAATTAACTTAATAATTTTTCTTGTTTTTAATATTTGGATGAAAAATCAATGACTGCTGAAAGACTAGAGCCCATGAATATCATCAGGTGCTTCGTTTCATCACTTGAGATGCTCGGCCAGGCTGTCACTGCAGTCACCTTCAGTTGCTGCTTGGTTTGAGGGTCTGTGCCTTCAGTTTTATCTTCAGTAATGAGAAAAGGCTGCTCTGTTGGGCTGAGATCAGGTGCCTGACTTGGCCACTGAAGATTATCTAGATTTATTTACCTGGAGTAAACTCTTGCTTTTGCAGCTCTGTGTAATTATCCATTTGCACGCTGTAGCGCTCTCTGTGCGGCTTTATTACAGTTGTCTGAACCTGAGCAGAGTCTACAGCTCTGCACACTCCACATCACATCCTGCTGCTTCCATCAACAGTCACATGATCATTAAATGCTTAAACATTACCTCCATCACGTCTCACAGATTACTTGATATGCTTCTCCGCTTCTGCACACTTTCCCTCTCAATTAAAATAACACAAGGTGAGTCGCCTGGACATATCATCCCTTTATTGAAATTACCACACACCCATTGATAACGTGTCAGGATGGAGGAGTCATCTCACACCAACATGAAGCTTTCAAGCAAAGACGAAGAACAAGGCTCTTTTTACTTCCTCTCCTTTGCCACAAAATAAAGGGCCTTTGTTCAAGATTCATTTGCATCACTGCATCTGGTGTGCAGCGTTAAAAGTATTACAGAACTACAAAATTATGCATTGTGTAATATTTTTTCAAAGTGTACATTTAAAATAATGTTTTCTGTTTTTTTCTCGATTTTTGTTTTCGTGCGATTGTTCAGAAGACTCTGGGCTTTCCAGTGTAGTGCGTCTCTTCCCATCTCCTCTCAGTTTTCTATGCTCTGAAACAACACAATGTCTTCCCATTAGTGCCGCACAATCTTTATTATGTATAGCCTGATTGATTAGCTTGACTAAACATGGATTTCCATACCAAGTTCGAATAGCTCAGAGTCTTCAGGATGTGGCAGCAGCAGCAGTAGGAGCCATGCCACCTACTTTCTGGGTGGCGTCTTTCTTCGCCTGGTGAGCCTGTAGAACTGCAACAGCTTCTTCTACCTGTACAAACACAAACACGAGCACGACGCAGCTTAGAAAATGGATACCAGACTATTCAGTGTGCTTGAGGTAGCGAGGTACCTTTGAACGTAGAGACTCATGGGACTCAAGCATGTGTAGTAATTCAGAGTTGTCGATCTCCAGCAACATGCCGGTGATCTTTCCTGCTAGGTTGGCATGCATGGCCTGAATCAGCGGGAACAGACGCTCCCCTACGGAGAAAATAAAATTGTGAGCGAGTATAAATTTGCCAAAAAACCAAAACCCTGAACAGCATTTGTTTGTAACTGTCAGTCTCACCCAGCATCTGTTTCTGCTCCTGAGGAGGTGCAGCAGCCAGCATGGAGGCCGTGAGGGGCTCTTGGCCCTGAACGTGCACAGCTGGCTGAGTCTGGAAGGCGCAGTTAAGACTTAACGAGGAACAATGTGTCAACATTTGGATGCTTAATGTGGGAGAAGTTAATGCGATACCTGCTGTAAGGCAATAGGTTGCACCACCTGGGGGTTGGGGTTACGGACACCAGTGGCGTATTTGTAAGGAGGCATGGCCCGAGGACCGGGGACTCCAACTGACGGACGAGGACCCATGCTCTGACCACCAGCTAGCAACCACGAGGAAGAAATTACAGTTTTAATAACACGGAAAACATTTGCATAACATCAATATCACTGATGTCAAATTCCAAACCCGTAGTCAACGAATTGATGCTGTTTTTTTGTGAATGCACCTCGTGGGCCTTGTGTGCTGCTGCTAGGACTCATGTGTCTGAGGTTGGCACGGGGCCCCGGCTGACGCAGCGAGCTGGGCATTGCTTGGAAACCCCCTGGAAGTGATGAAAGAACAGATAAAAACGATGTGAGTATGGGCATAATGTTTAATTTATCACAGACATGTGCTCCATCGTGGTCCACAGGCTCACCTTGACCTCGTCCACCTTGTTGCTGCCATCGGGGATTTGGTCGCATTTGAGCGATCTGATTGGGTGCATAGTATGTAGTCCTATTCTGAGCCTGATGAATGCAAGAAAGTCAAATGTGTCATCAATACAAACTTATTATTTTGGGTCCTTGGAGACAATCAGAACAACCCTGACAGCACCATACTCTCTCCATGTTGAGCCCAGCCTCAGGCCGTAGTAGCTAGTCCTCATAAATCAACTCTTTCCCCCATAAAAACGACATTCGGGGACACCCCAGCACCCTCAATGATCAGTTTTGACACATCAGTATATATCAATAAAAATGCGGTGGGACAACCATTAGAATAGTTTGAGTTTTTCCAAGGATAGCTTCATAGCCAGAGACCACCCTCACTAACCTCTGATGCACACCCAGTCATTCTGTTCTTCAAGCAGGCCTGAAATATGACAGAAACCACCCTGAACATGCATGCGTTCCTACTTGTAGGCTTTCAAGGGGAGAAGAATTAAGTTGCTGCTGCTTCTGCAATGCACTTTGCAACCGATCTCCACTTTGCATGGCATTACTGCCTGCTCTGTCCTGTAACAGGTGTTGCTGCTGCTCATCCAGCTTCGGTCTTTTCTTTGTTTTTGCAAAAGAAGTCATCGTTTAACCAAGTGGTCATGACTGAAATCACTTTTTCACAATAACACCTGCACTACAGCGCTAAACAAAAATAGTAAAGTTGAACAAAGAAGGTGAAAAGCATCTGTGCATTTGTTAGACACAGTAATACAATCCGTTTTAAAATGCACATCAAGCCTGAATTTGATTCTCACACCTGCGGCACAGCTGGCATGAAGTATCCACTGGTGGGCTGGAACTGATTAATGATGGCATTAGCTGGCATGGCTCTCATGCCAGCTATCCGCTGCATGTACTGGTTGGTGAGATGGGCTTTGCGCTCCTCTTTGCGCTGAGCAAGAGCCACGTAGAGAGGTTTAGAGCCAACAATACGTCCGTTCATTTCAGTCACAGCCTTGGTAGCCTCTTCAGGGGAGGAAAAGCAGACAAAGCCAAAGCCCTTGGAGCGCCCCTCCTCTAGCATCACCTAAAACACAGACAGCGGAGGTAACTTATGTGTTGAAGTCTCTTATTTATTCAGTGTATTGAGCCATTTTTACCTTAGCGCTTGTAATTGAGCCAAATGGAGAGAACTCCTTGCGCAGTTTCTCATCATCTATTGTGTCATCCAAGTTTTTAATATAAAGATTAACTCCCTGAAACAAAAGGTACGATTTATCCAGAACCATCAGCTTACTTACTGACATTGACATATAAAGTTAATTGATTTTTATTTCGACAGACGACCAGTAGTTTCTGCAGACCTGATAACGGCTGATCCTCTCTTGTTTCAGCTGCTCAAACTTCCTCTTCAGCTCCGCTTGCCTCTCCATTTTCTTCTGAGCTCGGCCCACGAACACAGTCTTGCCGTTGAGTTCGGTGCCGTTCATCTCCTCTACAGCCTTTAAATGAAGCCACATTTGTCAGAGAAAACAGACAAACGCACACTTGACACATTTCCAAAAGTACAAAGTACCTTGTTGGCATCCTCGTGTTTTTCGTAACTAACAAATCCAAACCCTCTGGATTTGCCGCTGGGGTCTGTCATCACCTTCACACTGAGGGTTTTACCTGCAAAGGCCAAAGAAAGTGGACGGAAAATGAAACAATGTGGCTGCACGGGAATATCAGGGAAGCACAACATTTTTCAACTTCATCCATTAAAAGTACAATTCACAAATTGCTCCCAGTGCACCGGCCAAGACCGGATCTCCCCCCCAGGAAGTTCTGGATTTGTGCATCTGCAGTGTGCACTGGATTATCTTTACTATTTCCAAACAGTGACCCTTCAAGTTGGATTTACTTCTGGGTGAGAGGTCAAAGTCAAAGGGTGACTGTGGAGCAATAAACCACACTTTAGGTCTTTTTGGTTGATTGATCTCTCGCAGGTCTTCCCCTGGAGGACAAATTCACAGTACACAATGTGCATGCTCCTCAGTGCCCCACTAATCAGATGCACCACCTTCAGGCTTGCACTACTGCTCATAACGATCCTAATCAAGAAGGATGACACAGAAGTTTTGTTTTGCAGTCCTTCCAAGTTTCAGGTCTACAGTGAAACTGCAAGTACCAGTGGTCAGAGCGATCTAAAAATAGCAGGAGTGCTGCAAATGCTGCAGCTCTTCATCTGGAAACGATCAGAAAACAAATTTAGATTTACCGTATTTGTCAAAAATCTCCTTCAGGCGTTCATCGTCCATGTCGTCGCCAAAGTTCTTGATGTAAACGTTGGTAAACTCCTTAGCTTTGGCACCGAGTTCAGCCTCCCGTTCTTTGCGAGATTTGAAACGACCCACAAACCTGAAGGCAGAGGGAGAGCAGCACAGGCGCACTCTTGGAAAACAGGCTTGACAAAAGAGAAAAAAGCAAAAAACAACAAACCAGACTCCATCTCTTTTGACTTCCACTTTCCAGTCTACAAAAACACTGGCTGTCCGGGGTTCCACGTTAAGAATGATCAGCAAAAACCTAACCCCGCAAACACAAGAACAGGGACAACATCCACAACACAGATTCACAGCTACGTTTCATCATGGGACTCATCATTCCTGGGGTGAACAACATGTACGATCCATTCAACTGCTGTTAATACCACCAGAGGCAGGCAGATATGTTGGCATGCTAGACAACACATCTTAATTCTTGGTCCAAAACTTGATGTGAAGGTAGATGGAGAGGGATGGAGGAACAGTACAAACGAAAGCTGAGGAGGACCAAATGATCTTATATACCTTGCCATGATGACCTCTCCCCTTCTGCCATCCAGTATTGCATTCCTGCATTCGATCCATCACTAAAACACACAAGCATGGTCATACACACACACACAAACACTCCAAGATGGGTGACCAGCAAGTGAACTGAGGCAACAGAAAATGCAACTGGTGGGAAGGAAAGGTAAGAGGTTTTTAGTCTGTTGTCTCTTAGTTTAGAGGCTATCGTCAGACTGGCGGCAGTAAGAGATAAGAGAGTTCTTAAGAGATGAGTGTATTAGTCATATTATTCACACACAAGCTCACCAACTGAAAAAAAACACACAAAAAGTCAGTTGACGCACAAACGTAGAACACACAAGTCAGATTTATGCATTAGACACAGAAAACAACACTGATGCACATAAGCTGCGGTTTTCAATATCATGATAACTTTCATATTATATCAAAGTCAGCTTGAAATTCTTCAAAAATCTTCCAACAACATTAAACATCCACACCTCCAGTTCAGAGATTATCAGACACTCACACCTTGCGGTCATTCAGAAGCATGCCGTTCATCTTCTCGATGGCGCGATCAGCCGCGTCCTGGGTCTCAAAATGGACAAAGGCGTACCCCTTGGAGCCGTTTTCGTCACACACCACCTGGAGTGCAGGGAGACGCACATACACACGACTATGAATGAAGGCAGTTCTTTCATTTTGAAGCAAGTTGGACATTTGGAGAGTGGCGTAAGGTGACGCAAATCGGTTTTATCTCTGGATGTGTCCAGTGAAGAAATGATGTTTTGCTGTTTTAAATGGATTTATTGTTAAACTCCTTTAATTTAATTGTAATTTTTCATATATTTTTTCACTGTTTTTAATTAAAGTTTCATTTCTTTTCTTTTTTTTCCCTTAAAGATACAATAACAGATTCTAGGCTGCTGCTATCGGCTACAAGCTTAAACAGCAATGCTGTTTATTGCTTAAAAGGATCCATTGTGCTTTTTTTCTAGAGTAGCTTTGCATGATTGCCTGTCTGGAACAAGCCGTTCTATCTCCTCAATAAATCCATTTTCCAAATGGAATACCTTCACAAACAGAAAGTTTGAGGGGAGCTTATAAACTATCTGAAATCGAACATTTGGAGTGAATCCTGAGGCTTTATTTGTACATAAACTGACGTCATTACTGGAAACACTGAGCATGTGTAATGTGAGCATGTCAGGAGTTCAGCAACCAACATGCACATCTCAGACCCCTGAAGGTTCTTATCTATATCAGATATTGTGATCATGTTGCCTAACAACCACCCACCAACAGCTAAAGCTGCCACAGGTTTCATATTTATGCACCTTTAACACCATATAAAGGCACTTTATCGTTCTTATTTTATGATAAAAAACATCAAATGTATATCCATATATATCCTCTCTGAATATAATGATATATGATCTATTATTATACCATCATGTTGCCTGGTGTTTGTTAGTTTGTTGCCTGGGAGTCACCACAACAATAATTTACTGACTATAAAGTTTTAATGTGTGATAAATAAGAGGAAAGGGAGTAGATTTTGAAGAAATATGGTTACATTTAACTGAGTTTCTGAGACATTATGAAGGGAATTAATTTAGAAAGTTATACTTGGTGCTGAGTTTTGGGTTTCTTTGTGTGTGTGTGTGTGTGTGTGTGTGTGGTTTTTTTTTTTTCTTTGTTATCTGTTTCTTTGTTTTTGTTGTTTTTATTTTTCGTTCGCGTCTTGCTTTGTTTGTTTTACCCATGCTGTGCATCGGTTTTGTTTTATTTTATTATTTATTTATTTTTATTATTTTTATTGTTGTTTCTTTTAATTTATATTTGTTTATTTTGGGGACTATGTTCTTTAATATAAATCTCATGTTAACTGTACTATTATTCTTTGCTTGTTCTGTAATATAAAAGTCAATAAACATAATGTTTAAAAAAAAAAAAAGTGTGATAAATAACTGTGATAAAGGTGCTAATTTGTCAATCTAAAATAATAATTTACCAAAGCATCTCATTTTGGTTTTTCCCTCAGGTGCATGTTGTTCACCCACAAAAGTAAAGCATGAAGCATTAAAATATGCAACGACAAGAAAAGTTAATTTATGACATCAATATGGAGGTATATTCGATAGAACCTAATCTTCACCAGATCAGAAAAACTAAAGAAAGGCCTAACAGGTCCAAATTAAGAAATAGGTGTGGGGACATTCCTGTTCCCTTTTCTTGTTTTGAAAGAAAAGTTGCAAACTTGGTGCATTTTACAGAAACTGAGGCAAAAAGCAGTTGAAGCGTTGTTTTTTTTTTACATTTGTCCTCTAAAGGCTTCTGTTAAATTTGACCACTTTATTTATGCTCAAGGTGGAATTTGACTAGTTTTCCTGTTGGAACCATGATTTTTTTTTTAAATGTATGCATTAAATTTCAAACCAGCGAATAAATTAATACATAAATAAATCAGTGTTATGTCGACTGTACCTTGCAGGAGAGGATGTTGCCAAAGGCAGAGAAGGTGTCGTACAGGGCTTTGTTGTCAATGGACTTGTCGAGGTTCTTGATAAAAACATTGCCCACGCCCGACTTCCTGAGGGAGGGATCTCTTTGGGACCACATGATTCTGATTGGCTTCCCTTTCACCACGTCAAAATTCATGGTGTCCAGGGCTCTTTCAGCTGCCGGAGGAAGAGCAGAGAGGTCACAGGAAAGGTCACTGGTGGTTATTTACATGTCAGAAAACATATCGGTCACCTTTACGTGTCATGCTTCGGTCTGTTATCTGCTGATACCATGCAACAATAATAATGCAGCCATTTTTACTGCATGCACTATAATAATAAAAGGGGTGAAGGTACTGCAGCAGACAATAAGGCTGATGAGCTTTCTGCAAGCAGCTGGGAAAAGTGTGGGGGGCAGCTGCAGTGGGCTAGCTTGGAGCACATGTCTCCCTGTTCTGATTAACCACATGCTGCTGAGCCACATGCCGCTTAGCAATGCAGCAGGCCTTCATTTAAACACAGAATATCAGCTCATGTGGTAGATGAGCAGTAATATGTTTGCATTGACCTTTATTCTGTGATCTGTAGGCCCAGGCAAACAAATGTACACCCCCCCCCCCCACACACACACACATCATGTGGGCACATGCCAAACATCCTTTTGTTCACACACACACACACACACACACACACGGCTTTCCAGCTGAAAGTGTCTGGTAAACAAAGCGGAGCTGCCTTGCGTCTGCTGGCATCAGCAGTTTGGTTTGCAATTGTACTTCACAACCTGTGCGCTCAGGGAAGGTGTGTGGTCACCGTCAAAAAAAAACGGGGACTTCGAGAAGGTTCAGAGTTGGAAACTTTATTCAAAAAAAAGGCCAAAGTGACCTCTGTTGACCTCATATAACAGATGTGTCGTTTAGAAGAGAAAACGGAGCCATTAACGGTCTTGAATTACCCGTTATCGTTAACCACTTTTTATTTAAGCATTACGGAGCAGGCACGTTTTGGGCTGCACAGGGGGAAGCTATATTTAGAGAGGGGTCCTGAGAGGTATGTGCTGGCGTGGAGTGTGAGTAGGGCATTCTCTACCACTGATGGGGAAGAGACATGTTTAAAAAGAATGCTCACCCGGGTTTGTGTTTGTTTACAGATACAACTGTGACATTAAGAAATCCAGCAGGGAACACGGTGAAGCATGAAGACCGCTGTTTCATATGAAACGCTCTTTACTTTGTTATAGTTTTGCATTAGTAGCTGTATTGTTCAGGCACAAAGCTACTGCCCCACAGACACATGCTCAGGACTCCATATAAATGCCCAACAGCCAACACCCCCTCCCGCCTGGTGTCTACACCTCTTGTAACAAATGGTGTCTTCTAACTTTTGGCTCTTCTCACGTTTGTAATGGAACGATATCCTGGAAGCCACTTGTAACCTCTCATTTACTTTGGCTTCTGGTAACCAACTGGAGCGCAGATAAGCTGTGACAGGTGTTTTTTGTTGATAGGACAAACAGTGTCAGCGCACCCCCAAAGAGAACCACAACACCTGCTACCTTTGCTCAGCGCTTTGATACTCCTGCGTTGTAACTGGAAACAGTTTTATCACAAAAAGGTCCTTAACAGCACTGCTGATACGGTTACATATACATTCACTTTTGTGTATCATGACAGATTAACAGCTTTAAGTGGTGAGAATATAACAGGTAACCCAACAGTGTGAGTGAACTAATCCCAGCTATTAAAGCTGGGATTCAATTCAAATAGAAACAGGATCAGGTTTTTCCATTTGCAGTGAATATACAGACACAAACAAGCAACAAGCAGCGGGCTCAGCTGTGCTTGTCTCTTTCATGCTTTCAGTGAACATGCCAGCAGAGGGCAATGGGAGTTAGTTTCACTCAACTCATTGGCCCTTTAAATAGGCACAGAAATGGGTCATTTTGGTTTTTAAAAAGGTGAAGGAAAAGACTCAAATTTACCCAAATCTAGGCCTGTGATTTATGGGGATGCTTTGTTGATTTTGGCCAACTTTTAAGGACAGTTTAAACTCATGTTCTGGGGGCTTGAATTACATCAGAGACACACACAAGCTGCTATATTACCAACCATACACGAGAACTGGGACGTGCTTATGTAGGTCAAATAACTGATACGGGCTAAAGAACTGCGGTGAACATTTCACACTGCAAAATTAACCACATTTCTTTGCGTTTAATTCAGGCTCTGTGCACAGTTTCAATGGCAGGCTGGAAATGTCAAAATGTTCACGCCTTGTGGAGGCAACGTGCTCACACAGCACAGCTATCCCATCCCTGCTTACCGTCAGCCGGCTGTGAGAAGTTCACATAAGCGTATCCCAGGGACCGCCGGGTGATCATGTCTCGGCAGACCCGAATGGAGAGCACCGGTCCGGCTGGGCTGAATTTCTCGTACAGCATAGCCTCCGTGATGTCGGGGTGCAGGTCGCCAACATAGAGAGAAGCCATCGGATAACTCCCCGTCGCTGTGTTCATATCGCTGATTTCAGAGGATAAACGCAAGGCTTCGTTTTAAAAAACGCCAGAAAAATGTCGGTACGGTCTCTAATCCGGATCCAAACTGCGCTTTGGCTTAAAGACACGCTGCACAAACAGCTGATCGGGCGTTTTGAAAATGCCAAACCTGGAAAAAGCAGCGCGATAAAGACGTGTGTCTTCTGAAGTGTTTCCTTTAAAAAAGACGACAACTTCGAGTTAAGCCGGAGGCCTGATGTTTATGTTTTTTTAAAAGAAGATTTTGCTATTTTTTTTAAAGGTTTCTATTTCTTTAAGTAGATCTGCACTTTTTAGGATTTTGTGGATTTTATATTTTTTATATTATTTTTATTTTAAGTTTTTCAGGAACAGTGAGTTGGACACTCACGGTTGTTTTGTGGCCGGGGAAAGAGACTGCGTGGGGGGAAGCATGGGCACTTTATAGAGAGTGACGGTGCGGAGGAAATAGTGGCCAGGGTCAAACTTGGGGTAGAAAAAACACTGAGCATGCGGCGTAAAAGGGAGAGCGCACATGGTACTGTCCCAACTACAGCGCCCAGCTCCCTACAGCGACATCTGGGTGGGAATAAAAGCCTTTCACTGTAGCCAGGATGGGGCGTTTCATAAACAGGCTAATAATGTGATGCACTGTTGAGCACCGGTGGAGAAATGTTGTGACTGAGTATGACTGCCTTATTTAGTCGACAGTGTCATTTAAAAATGCAGCTTGTATTTCAGACTTTTGCTGCTATGATGCCAGGTTTTTCTTGGAAATGAGATTTTTACCTGGATAAATAACTAATACAAAGACAACTTTTATTTTAAAAAGCAAGAGTAATGAGACCAGATAAGTGCACATCAGTTTTATTTATCTCGAGTACAAGTTTAAAGTCTTTTAAAGCCGTGGTTATTCTGCATTCTTCATCCTCCTGAGGAAAAACAAAAACCAAATTAAATCAGCCATCTTCACATGCATTAAACAGTCTGCCAGCTAACTGCAAACAAGTCATTCACCTCAACAGACTCAAGAAAGTTGAGTGCAGCGCCTTTAGTTTCAACTGTTTTCTTTCCACTGGACTTGTCTTGTGTACCACTGCCTCTTCCTCATAACTCAGTGTCTGCGACCCATCAGCAGTTTTGGAAAATGAGAGTTTGGAGCGCATTATTGGTGGGATTTCATCTGTTCCTTCAGGCATCATAGCACCATCTGTCAGCATCTGGGGCAGGTCATCATGGTTTGGGTCCTTAATCTCATTCTGCAGCCATTTTTCACTTTGGGATTCCTCTACAGCAGCTGTGTTGTCCAATTCTGCTTTATGTGGCCTTTCAACCAGCATAAGGTACTTTACACTAATCTCAGCTGGCAAAGAAAAATTAACCGGTTCCTCTTTGCTGTCAAAGTTGCCAGATCTTCCAGACCGGCTTTTTCTTTTGAAGTCCTCTGGAATAGCTGGGTGTGGAGGACTCTTCCATCTGTTAACCATAGTTGACGGAGAAACACTACTGAAACTTTGACCTTTGATCGGATTCGGTTCTTGATTTGTGGTTGAAGAACGCAGTTTGGTAATGTCATTTGAGTCAGACTGAGGAGGCACCTGTTCAGGTAGCCAGAGCGTCAGCCTGGTGGCAGGGTCCTGACTCACAACCACTACACCCTCTGGGCCAGCGTTGAACTTGCTTCTTGGAACAGAAGAAACTATCACATCAGCGAGATCTGGAAGAGCAGACTGCATGGCGTTTGGGACATTAGCGCTTTCTTGTTCTGCGATTGAAGGCAGAGTTCTCTCACCATCTTCATCCACAATGACAAAGGGACCAGTGCTGACCACAGCTTTGGCGTCTGAAATGACATGCAGCAAGTCTGTTATAAAGTTTGTCTTCCATCACCTTCAGACAGAAAACCAAAGCACTCACCACAAGGAAGGTTTTTGCCTTTACACCTTGAGCTACAGCACTCGCATGCCTCCAAATCACCACTTAGTTCCTCCCATCTGAAAGGAAAGTTTAAGTTATAGGACACTTGTAAAAGAAACAAACACATACATTATGCGAATATTGATACCTTGATTCAATCACATTGTAGTTGCAGGATTTAGAGCCAGGGGTGACACCTTGGCCTGAGATCAGCACACTACAGTGGATATACAACTTGTAGAGAAGAGTACACAACTCAGTTCAGAGAAGATTCAGAGCTGCACATCAGTGAAATCGTTTATAGAGACTTACCTCAGAAATGAGATAAGACGTGTTCAGAACAAAATTAACCGCATCTGCTCTGTCGGAGGCCACAAACGTCACTATAGTAGTGGAGGAACCCAGTGGGGTTACACACCTGCAGTAAGCAGTGATATCACAGGCAATCAGAAGGTTAGACATAACAAAAACAGTTGAGATAAACACCCAACTGAAAACTCACCCCTTGTTAAATATGACTGTTTGCCTTGGTTTGGCCCGAGGCTCAGGGAACACCGAGACAAAGCAGGACTGGATGAAAGCCTCTTGATTTATTCTGGTTTTAGCCAAAACCTGAAGATTGACAAGCTGGCCTCTTTTGTAGATATTTGACTCTGCTGTGCTCGTCCAGGACGCTGCAGGAAAGCACTGTTTACAAATTAAGCTGCAGCTAAAACTTGACATTGGATTTGTTTTATTACTTACGACTCATGGCTTTGATGCTAATGTCATCATTTTCAGGAAGTGCTGTGTCGCTAAACTTTGGCATCTTGTTCAACCTGTAAATACATGGACCTACTGTAGGTATGGTTGGTGACTAGCTGCAGACATTGAAGTAGCAGCATACCTTTTTGCAACACAGAACACGTGGACTGCAGAGGGAGTTATCCACCAGGTGGGAGAAATTCTTCTCAGATTCAAGAACAGGGTGTTGGTGAACACCTCCAAGTCATCCTCCACCTGTAAGATGGTGCAGTTTTGGTAAACGCTTCATAAAAAGATGCAGAACTGCAGGAGAACTTTATGCTCACCATAGGTGTAGTTCCACATTCATCAAAACCATAAGTGAAGACAAACTCATTTGCAAGCTCTCCGTTGCTGAAGCAGCCATTGCCCAGCTGGATTTCCTCTCCAGTCAGTTTGAGACCGCTGACACGCTTATCAACCAGCACGGTTAGTGTAGATGCGTCACAATACACCTGTACTCTGGGAACATTGAGGAAGGGAGAGAGTCCAGCTAGCCTGTGAAAGTCAGGGGTCCAGGATCGCCAGGAGCTGAAGAGCTGCGGAGTAAAATCAAAGTTTCTTCCAAATGAAAAAGGCACTCGATTTTCATAAACTCCCATAACATCCTGGGTGAATCTGCCATTGTGATACAGAACAGACTGAACAGCAATAACACAACCAAGAAACACACAAAAAGATATCTGCGCGGTCCCCATCACGAGCCCCAAACAGGACCAACAATTCAGCTCATTCTCCCGTGACAAGTGCGTCATTAATAAGGTGCAGCGATAGTGGAGACAGGTGCTGGCAATCAAGCCAATGAAGCTGACTGGAAATGATTCTTTATTGAGTGTTAACACCACGGCAGGTGGACGGGACACGTCTAAGATGCTATTAGTGAAAAATGCAAAAATAAAATGAAGCAAAATGTGAATCTTGTTCAAATTTGTGGTTGTTCAGAACTTGGTTTTAGAAATCCCTCCATTGAAGGTCCAACCAGGGGCTGTTTAAACCTGTTCTTGAGAACTATTCTAACCAGAAGGCATAAAGACAGGATGGCTTTATATGGAGACGAGCTAAAAACAGCTCGTTTCAGACAGAGGGACGCTGAAGGGCTGCACCAAGGCCCAGTTTAAGATAAATCAGGATTATTTGGAACTGTAAATTATACAAAACTGTTTTAGGAGACTCCAAACACAAAAATATGGTGCTGGATATAAGAATTATGCCTGTTTGTAAGGTGTTAGTGGGCTTGGTGACAACATGAAAACTTGTAGGTTAAGTCATCTGGCAGGCCATTCCTCGGCTACAATCTGAACAAACCAAAAGCTGTGAAAACTTGGTTAGTTTGGGATAATCTAATGTCTATAACACCAAAAAAAACTTGTATTTATGTTACAGAATTTTCTTAGGCAAAAATATTCAAAATTATATATTTCTATTAAGTAGATGAAAGACATGTAATTTAACTCTGACTCTTCTTCTGTGTTAGATGTGTGTCGGCACACATGGCAGAAAACAAAATCACACTATGATTCTGGAATACTTTCAAGGAATGAAAGGAGTTCACACACAAAAGAGGAAACTGGTTATAAATGATTAAAGAAAGCCATAAACTGGGAGCACACCACCTTCTGCCTCATCTAGGTGGAGCCATTGTCAAAAAGCTGACTCAGGCTACGTTTACACTGCAGGCGAAAGCGCATCAAATCCGACTTTTCTGACCCTATGCGACACATATCCGATCATGGTGTGACAGTGTGCACGGCACAAATCCGATATTTTCAAATCCGATCTGGGTCACTTTCGTATGTGGTGCTGAATCCGATAGGATTAGGAAGCGACTGCTCTTTGATGGTCATGTCGCATTAAATCCGTCTTTTACGTCACCGACACAAGACAGACGCCAATTATCAGCGCCGGAGAAGACATCGCGAACGCTTCCTGGACATCCGGTGAAACTGTTGGGAACAACGTTGGAGAAACGTGAACATTTTATTTGTACTGTATAATCTGCAGATTCTGACAGAAATCTGCAGCTATCCTTTGAAGCAGCGCTCCTCTAAAACAGTGATAAGGATCATTATTAGGTTATTTACATTATTATGCAAATAACAAAATAACTTAAAGCAAAAATTGGGCAACGTGAGGTCCGAAGTCTTTATATTAAGGGCCATCAGTCAAACAATACTGTTGGTCTGGGTCTAAACAGAGCGTTGTGTGTGACGTCTGGGTTAGGGCCAGAGGGGCCGATGGCGCGATATGGCAGCCTCGCTTCTGTCAGTCTGCCCCAGGGCAGCTGTGGCTACAACTGTAGCTGCCTCCACCAGTGTGTGGATGTGAGAGTGAATGAATAGTGGCATTGTAAAGCGCTTTGGGTGCCTTGAAAAGCGCTATATAAATCCAATCCATTATTATTATTAATGGGATTATTAATGTAGAAAAGCACCATCAGGTTTTGATATCTGGAAAGCATCTGATTGGCCATTTTTTTTTAGCATGACAATGATCCCAAGCGCACTAACAATGCAGTAAAAGCATACCTGAATATAAAAACACACAAAGGAACCCGCAACTCAACTTACTTAAACTGTGTGGCAGAACAAAAAGCAGCAAGTGTGACTTTGAGGCTTGTTAGACTTGTACAAACTCTGCTTGTGCCTTATATACTCTGTTTCCATATATGTGTGTAGTCTACACGTTTTAAGAAGTAGCTGCACTAATTTCAAATTTCCTTGCAACATATAAAGAAATGAGGGGTGATTCAAGACTTTTGCATGGTCCTGTAAATAACAATTGGCCTATATTCTCATTCTGGGAAAATAAGAAGGTTAAATCCTGGTTTAGTTTTATACTTTTATACTTTTTGCAGAGAATATGTAAGCTACAGTCAACAGTATTCATAAGTATAAGAGTATTTCCCATCAGCAGACAAGGTTTGAGTCCACTTAAACCTGCCGTTGTGGTAAATAAATTACACAATCACGAAGCACGGTGACATGGTGATTAGCACTGTTGCCTCACAGCAAGAAGGTCCTGAATCCATCAGGCCGGAGTGTTTCTGTGTGGAGTTCTCTCCGGCTCCCTCCCTCCAAAGACATGCAGTTAGTGGGGTTGGGTTAATTAACTCTAAATTGCCCACAGGTGTACGTGAAGGTCAGTGGAAATGGTTGTGTGTCTCTAGGCGTTAGCCCTTCGACACACTGGCGACCTGTCCAGAGTGTACCCTGCCTCTCCCCCTAAGACAGCCGGGATAGGCTCCAGCCCCCTGCGACCCTGACAAGGAGGTTAATGGATGGGATCACGATCATGACACTTTTTAAAAATCTAAAAACAAGCTAATAAACTATAATAATAGCCTATGTGAATAAAGCTGTATTGTTTGGAAACATATGAATCCTTGTTATTGTCTCCGACCGACACTGGAGTGTTTGTTTTTTTTTTAAGGTATCGTGGGCGGAGCTTCCGCTCAGGTAGAGCCCGTGTGTTCCCAGATGTGCGGCGTTTAGACGAAACCGACAACCCGCCGAAAAACGGTAGAGTCAGAAAGCTGTCGAGAATGAATTTACAAAAACGACAATAATATGAAAAACAAAGGAAACAGAAAGACGGGCACAGGTGAGTTAACCTTTCACGTAGTCTGGCAGGTACCGAGCAGGGGAATGTACGTGCTAAAGTTTCTAGGCGTGGTCTGTGCTTCTGAACATGGAGCTCAGTGAGGAAGAGACATAATCAAACCACAGTGTTATTGTTCTATTATAACTTAATATTTTAGTGTTTTTCTCGCCGTTTATACCGGTTAAGAATAATCCACCCATCGTATGGTTGGGTTTTACTATCAGTGATATTTCTTTAGACTTTCCTTGATATACAAGTGAATCTTTTGGGTAGCTGTGAATTATTGGATGCTAACAGTTTGGATAGGATAGTACAGTATGGAGCCTGTACCCCTCTAAGCGTCCTTTAAAAGTATGGAGCCAAACAAAGGTGAAAGGATTAGCTTATACTTTATCTATTCACACTGGGAATTCAGTACTGTTACTGCTACTTTACACTGCGGTGGGAAAGTGTGTGGCAACAAAGGACAAACTGCCAATATTATGACTGAAAACAAGTATTTCCACAGCACCCACGTGTGAGTGAGAGCAGCGCACCATTGGGCCACCTCTGTGTGCTGATAAATGTTTGAACACCCCACCCTAAGCTTTGTCTTGTTTGGTTCAGGATTTGCTTACATGGCCTCTAAACATGTGTGCTTCACTTTTCTTTCCTCTTAAAGCGAGGGACACAGAATAGAGCAGCGTGAGCCTGCTGAGACCTGCAGTCTTACCACAGCTGCAGTATTTTCTGCATGCAGTGGAAGACATCTTCAGGCCTCTGTGCAGGGGGCTGGGGATAATTGTGGTTACTGCCTTGTTCTCAGATTGTGCTAACCGCTGCCCCGCTTCCTTTTTAACTTTGCATGAGCCACGGTAAAGTCTGCACTAACTTCACACAAGGTGTTTCACATTGAGATCGTATTTCAGTTCAGTTCACATTTAATAAACGTGCATGCACACGCGTCAAGCTGATGTGCACACAGCTGTCAGAAAGTATGAACTGCTGCACACACAATGCAATGATGATGTAGCTGTTTATCCGCTTTTCCCCCGGCAGAGATCGTCATGTTCAAAGCTAAGTTAAGCTAAGATTTCCAAATAACATATTTTTGGTTTTGGCTTCCCTCAGGACTATGCTGTGCCAACCTCAAGGACAACAAAGTCTTGATGAAGATGGGGTTGGCGCTGGTGCTGGTGGGCCATGTAAACTTTATTCTTGGAGCGCTGGTGCACGGCACTGTGCTCAGACACATCAGTCTGCAACGCCAGGTCAAGAATTTGGTGTACCCCATCGCCAATATCATCGCTATCGTGGCAGGTCTTTTGGTAAGGGTTAGGACTGACAGCTGCGTACTGTTATATACTGCATATTAAAAGGGAAAAAAGAGAAAATTACAGGACATTAAAGGGTCATTAATGGCTTTATCCTGACTACACCAAAGGGCCAATCCCTGGATTAAACAAACAAACAAACAAACCCATTGAAAAGCTGTAGGAGAAGCAGGTTTACAGAGACAAATTTACAACCGGAAACATGATCAAACCATCACAATGGCACATTCAGTATGCAGCTGGAGTGTCCTCTCAGTCACTTGAATGTTAAACTGCATGTTTGAGTCATGTTGCGTCATCTGTCTGACTAATCGTCCTTTTTTGCTGAACTTCTGGTTTTTCTTTAGGGAGCGATCTGTGGAATAACAGCTATAGTCCTATCCAGAAACAAGAAAAACAGGATCCTGGTAAATATCCACTTTGCCAAACGGCTCTTGTTTCCTGGCTGCTGTTAGAACCTGCTATTTGTTTGTGACTCAGTGCATGTGTGTGTGTGTAGATAACAATTTAAATACGTAACATACTTGCATGCAAGCGTAAGCTCCAAACATGTTTGAAACATTGGATGTGTTTTCACTGAACAATCTGTGCCATCGGCTACATGCTAACTGTCATCTTTTCTATCATGGAGAAATATTTCTATCACTTCCCAACATACACTACAGCTCAGAAGGCTTTAGCCAACTCACACTTCTTTATATTTTGCTACCAAAGAGTGCTCCTGAGCAATACTGGATGTAGCGTTTTCAGTCCAGATGAACAGAATCAACTTTTGGAGATTTACTTACCTGGATGATTTAGCATGCATCAAGACTCTTGAGCAATAGTTCTCCAGTCATTCTAAAGCTGGCGTCCAAAGTAGGGATGCACCGATACCGATACTGGTATCGGTATCGGGGACGATACTGTAAAATGTGTGTGTACTCATACTCGCAAAAGTTAACCGATACCATGAACCGATACCAACTTATTTCATTAATCAGAGGGTGGCTTGTCATTTCTGTTGTAGTTTTTTAGATTGGCCACTAGGGGGCCAATTATTATTTTATTTATTATTTATTTAATAATAATTATTTTGTTTGTTTGTTTACAATATGGACACTCTTCAATAATTTAAAAGTTTAATTTATTCTCAAACCTAATTTGTATTTATTTTATTCCAAACAGAAGTGTTTATTTATTATTCCGAAAGCTCGAGACAGTGCCAATAGTTCAGTGATATTTTGTTAAATTACAATGTGGAGACTCTGCAATAATTTAACAGAAGTGCTTATTTTTCACTTGAAATTTTTTTGTGGTCATTTTTATTAAGATTTTATTTTTTATCGGCAGAGAATAAAATAAAACCTGTCTTCCAATTCATTGCATTTGTGTGTGTGTGTGTGTGGTAGAAGTATCGGTTTTTGTACTCTGTATCGGCAAGTACTCAGATCCAAGTATCGGTATCATATCGGTTTGAAAAAATTGGTATCGTTGCATCCCTAGTCCAAAATTGTTGTTTTTTTTGGCTTTTTTGTATCTGTATATGAAAATTTTCAGATGATTGTTTTTGAGATTATTTTTGTTAATCCACGTAACACTGACATATGAACGCATTTCAAATTGCTTCTTTAGAAACTTTGTTACAAGTAGCCTGTCACAAAAATCACATCGTTTGTTCCAGTTTCTTCAACTGACTCTATGAAAAATGCCGCAGTTTAAAAATAACAGTTTGACAGGCATAAAATAGCAGTTTTACCCAGAGTGCTGTTGGCTGAAAATTTAAATCTTAGCATACTTAGCCTGATGTGCAGTGTGTCCTTCAGAAATCCAAGGAAACAGGACAAGTGAACGATAAATGAGAAAAAAAACTGTAGGTTAGCAATATTTGAAAGTCACGTCTTTAAGAAAGATGAGCAGAGACAGAGATGTCTGGCACTTTAGTTGATCCATTTACTGTTTACTGAGGCCTCATCAGAAACTGGGACAAAAAATGTCGACTGGACTGAAGATCAGTGGCAACAGTTCTTGTGGAGCAATTGAAAATGTTCTGTTAAAATTAGCGTCAGTGAGTACACAAAAGGTAAGGAGGGGGTTACATGGAGATGTAAAACATGTGTAAAACACGGTGGAGGCTCTGTCACAATCTGGAACTGCATTTCAGTCAGTGTTGAAGGTTAAAACTGATCTATGAATGTTGAAAAGTATTAACAGATTTTCACCCATCACACACTTTCCATCAGGAATGTGTCTAATTGGCCACAGCTTCATTTGATTGATTTATTTTTTAGCATGACAATAATCCCAGCGCTGTTTTGGCAGTGCAAAAAGCACACAATGGGACATTTTGAGTCACGGCTTGGCCTCCCCACAGTCCCACAAAGCTTTGAATGTCGTTCAAGAAGCCTGGAGAACTTTTCCTGAATAGTACTTAACGGTGGTCATTCCAAATATTGACTTTCAAGATCATTCGAATTGTACCAACTCTGTTTTCGTCGTGTTGTTTTTGCAGATATGTGTCCTGCTGGTCTTCAGTTTCATAGCAGGTTTCCTGGCGTCTGCCTCCACCGCGAGCTTGTTACTTTCTGTGATTACAGCCATTATGTCCAAAGGAAAGGCCCTGCTGACACAATGCAACGAAACCGTTCAGAATATTAGCTCTTTTAGCATCACAAACGAATGCCCCTTTGATCCCACCCGTATCTACGTAAGTTTAATATAAACATTCATCTAGTGACCCCACTTCTGATTCGAACTGTTGTGTGGTGATCAGTTTTGCACTTTGTCTCATCAAGGCGACCACCATCATTCTGTGGCTGCCGCTCATCTTTACGTCTGTTGTGGAAGCGGCGTTCTCCTTCCGTTGCTTTGCTGTCTGCACTTCACTCCTCTACCTCTGCCCATGCAGGAAGAGGCCACGTGTGAAGAACAGGGTAAGCTACAGTCAGATCATCGTCAGCAGTGTTAGCGTTACATTACTTATTAGGGTCACATTATAGTAACAAATTTCAGGATTTTGTTTCTGTGAGGAAAATGATGACGGTAATAATTTTCTACCTGACATTCTTACAATGATATCTCTCTGTAATAAATATATATTAAAAACACAGACATGTAAATGCTGAATAATCATCAGCCAGACGTCACGTTGTCGAGATTTGGTTGAAAAATACTTTGAAAAGAAAATTTGCAAAGATGCTGAAGATGTCATATCGCCTTCTGTGGGACGTCCTTCTTGGTCTCTCTAGCAAGAGAAAGTTTGTGTACAAGAATAGTTTATTTGATCATTTTAACGACCATGTTTCCTATTCTTATCACTTGTGCCTTCTGTTTTGCAGTAGTGTGAATAATATCTCTTGCTTGTCTGACTGGATAACTATCGTTAGAGTATCCATCCAGCATACATGTACAGCTATCCTTCTGTGGTTCTGTTTTTACAGTCACCGATCACTTTTGAGTGGCAGCAGAGCAAAGAAGGGAAGCGATGATTCATTTTAGGAAAAAATGGCATAATAATTTTAAGAAAACGTGAAGAAGTTAAACACCGAGGTTGATGCAGAAATAGCAGCAGACTTTGAGTGTCTCTGTGCGCTAGAACAATATTAAAAACTGAACTTGTGCACTTTAAGCACTTTTATATAATAATAATAATAATAATACATTTTATTTGAGGGCGCCTTTCAGAAACCCAAGGTCATCTTACAAAAAACACAATTAATAAAAGGAACAATAGTCATAAAATACATAAAATAAGTTAAAATTACAAAACAGAGCGTGACAACAGATAAAATCAGCATTAAAGCGAATAAGCCAGTTTAAACAAGTGTGTTTTGAGCTGTGTCTTAAATACGGAAAGGGTGTCAATATTTCTTAGTGCAGGAGGAAGAGAGCTCCAGAGCCGGGAAGCAGAGCGACTGAAAGCTCTGCTTCCCATAGTGATGAGGTGTGAGGACGGAACGGTAAGATGAGTAGCAGATGAAAACGGGAAACAGTGGTGATATGAAGCAGGTCACACAAATATGAAGGAGCAGATTTATGGATACATTTGAACGTGAGAAGTAAGATTTTTAAAGTTTATCCTGGCTTCTATGGGCAACCAGTGAAGCTGCTGAAGAACTGGGGTAATATGAGCACTTAACGGAGTACGGGTTATGATCCGAGCTGCAGAATTTTGAAGAAGTTGGAGTTTATGAAGGGACCTTTTAGGGAGACCAAATAGGAGGGAATTACAGTAATCAATACGGGATGAAATAAGACTATGGACAGGGATGACAGCAGCATGGGGAGTAAGGAAGGGACGGAGTCGGTTAATATTACGTAAGTGGAAGTAAGCAGACCGGGTTATGTAATTAATGTGAGACTGGAATGAGAGAGTATTATCAAGTCTGACACCCAAACTCTTAACCTGAGGGGAGGGAAGGGTGGGAGAATTTTCAATGTTAATGGAAAAGCTGTGGGATTTGGTTAGGATAGATGGTGTGCCAACAAGTAAAACTTCAGTTTTATTACTGTTGAGTTTGAGGAAATTGGAGGAGAACCAGGATCTAATCTCAATAAGACAGTCTGAGAGGGAGGTAGGTGGGAGGGATGAATTGGGTTTAGAAGAAAGGTAGAGCTGGGTGTCATCGGCATAACAGTGATAGTTTATATTATATTTTCGGAATATATAACCAAGAGGAAGCATGTAAATAATGAATAAAAGAGGCCCCAATACTGAACCCTGGGGCACACCAGCAGAAACAGGATAGAGTTGAAGAATGGGATTTAAGTTAGATAAACTGAGTGCGGTCTGAGAGATAGGAGGTAAATATAAGCACTTTTCCAGTTCATATTAATAAGGTCTCACCTATTTGAAGTAAGGAAAAAAGCCAGCTACGCAAGAAATGTATCGCTGTCATCGTAGCCCTGTAATTAATACCGAATCTGATGCATTAAAATTGTTCTTCCATTAAATTTATATTTGTGCGTAACACAGTTTTCAGCTGAAGCATCGGTGCAGCGTAACGATCTGAATGTAAAGAATAAATCAGCCTAATGTCTGAATTAAGCTTTAGCAGGAAATCTACTCTGTAACTTATGATGTAATCTCCCTTACCCCTAACCTACCCTCCAACTGTCCATGCCAAGCAGAAGCTTTGTGGGCTGCGTTGCCCGATGTCGAAGTTTTCCCGCTGAAGCATAATTCGGGCATTAGCTGCATGTGGATTTCTTACAGCGTCCACAAGTATAAATAAGTGTCCTGTTTCATGATAATATATTAATGCTAATGAAACACTTGTAAAGTCCTGTTCAAACCCAGGGTTAAGCCTGAAGTTTCCTGGATAACTCCAAAATCCTGTATTGTAGGCTTCATTGTATCCATAAGTAGCAACGTGTTTGAGTTTAATACAGACAAATGGAGGACAGTGGTAACTGGTGCTACAGATATGGCGTAGCTTATATAAGCTGCAAGATCTTGCAGACCAATTTCAAACCAAGCAGTACAATGACTAGTACATAAATCTTGTCACAATTAAAACTTAAATTTTGTGATTGTTGGGTTATCTCAAACCCAGATATTACCCAAAATAATGAGAACACACTTGTGCACTCTAGAAAATATGAAATAATGTGATTGAAAAATGAGTTGTGGACCAAACGGTTTGGATGTAACATCTTAGCTACATGTTAAAAAACAAAACAAACTCCTGTCTCAATGCATGTTGCATGACACGTACTTGTGTTTTGAACCAATTTCTGCATATATAGCTTTGCAGTAGCTCTAATCAAGAGATTAGAAGTTGACATCTTATTACCACCATGAAGTAAACCTATTAATTCTATCCCATCCCCACTGTTGGAAAACATCATGTGAAATCATTCATATTTCAGATGCGGAGATCTGCTGAAACCACACAAACGCCAACACTGCAATACAGGGAGACGGACGCTGAAGCGGGATCTACAGAGCAGGATGACCTGCTGGACAGCAACACTGCTGGGGTGCATTTTGACTCACTCTGAAGCAGCTGAATCTAAGAGAATAGGTTACAAAGTGCTGAGCTGCACTGGCTAAAGCGTGTGGTGTTACACATTTAATGTATGAAGACAAGTTGACAGTAGGGCTAGCCTTTTTATATCAAAATGCACGAGCAAACAGTACTGCTACTGGTTTGGTTTAATATTTAGATTTTTGTTTAATGTACTGATGTCTTAAATACAGAGCTGCCACCTGTAGCTTAAAAGCTAACTTGGTTATTTTTTTGTATTCTTACGTCAAAGAAGTAAAACGTTTCCAAACAAAACTGAAAACTACGGAAACTTTTGTTGATCAATAACATCTGGAAGCTGTCGTCTTTTGTGTTGAACACTTTTACTGATGTTTTTCAGAATACAAATTTATATATACACACACAACAGATGGTCTCTGACATGTCTTGCCTCTCAAGTTCCTGTGAAATCTAAGCCTTACACTAAGTCTGATTCAATCTGACAAAACATTATCAATATCACAACCCGCGAGCCCCAGAAATCAGACAGATGTCATCGTGTCTGTAAAGGATATAAACTAGAACCTAAAATATAAAAATATGCTTACGATGTGCCACATAAAAGCTAACTGCGAATGTTCAAGCGTCTCACTGACTTTGGCAGGCAAGACCAGTGACACAACATTACAGAAAAGGATCTAGGGTACCAGCATGCTGCTCAACTACATATTCAAAGGCACGGGACAAAAAGTGGGACTGAAATACCTAAAATAAAGTAGCCAAAATATCATGATTTAAATAAATTAAATCCATCAGATATATAAAAGCAGACATGTGCGAAGCCATTTTTACATTGTTGGTCACAAGAGGGGGGAAAAGCAAGTATAAGAGCATAAAAAAACGAAACCGTATACAAAAACAACACTTCAGTCCATTAACAGCAAAGTTGAAAAGGTTTTCTAGAAAAACACAGAACCCGTCTCCATTCTCACGGAGAGAGGTCTCATTGTAAAGTCAAAGTCCTTTATTTGCTTCCACTGCAGCAGTCTTATCCAAACAAAATCTCCGTTCTGATCTGTTGTATTGGCGTCTCTGGGTGCTGAGGACCTCAAGGTGTCTTGGATTCCTCTTTTGGCCTAAAGAACCCAGAGTAACAGCGAGTAAGGACATTATTAGCATTCCCACTTAACCACCTCCTGGACACCAGCGTCAATGTGTGTGTGTGTGCACTGTTTTCTCACTTTGATGTGTCCATTTTCTCCTCCTCTGGCACCTTCTCTTCTTCTTTGACTTCTGTTAAAAACAAAAATAGCATCAGCTGGCCCGAGAGCCATAAAATCATATTTAAGTGCTCATGATATTACAGAGATAAGTGAGATGAGAATGAAAAGCATAGATACCTTTTGTTTCTCCCTCACCTTTCTTCTCCTTTTCTTCTCCCTCTTTCTCTCCTTCGGATTTAGTTCGCTTGGCCTTCTTGAAGCTGGCAGCATTCCTGCGGCCTCCTTCACCTTCATCCTCCGAATCAGAGAACTCCTCCTCACAGGCTATCCTCTTGTCACGAGAACGAACTGAGGGGTTACATTTGAACATGTTACACTCTCCCGTCTGGCGGTTTGAACTGAACTGGGGTCTGTGTGAAGGTTCTTACTGGACACGCGCTTGTTGGGATCCTCCTCCTCCTCATCTCCGCTGTCCTCCTGCACTGCATCTTCTGGAATGGCCTGCATCTGGACACCAGGGGCATGAGGGAGCATCCGCAAGTTCTCAAACAGGCGCTGCCTAGAGGGGAGAAAGAGGATTTTTCAGTCAAAACATATGTGAGCTGATCTTTTCCAGCAAGGCTGCTATAAAAACTAAAGAGCTGTCGAGGAAGAGCTTTGTGTTCATTTAACAGGCCCAGGTTTCACACCGAGTGTAAGCAAACAGACCAAATTGCTGATTTAGGTTCTGTTTCAGGCTACAATGTGTCATTTCGGAACATGTTTTGCTGGCAGGGTGCCACGGGATATTTTTGTTCTATAAAATGTGTCGTGGTTCAAAAAAAGGTTAAAAAAAAATACTAATTTAATCTATTTTCATGAGCTTACTTGATCTTCTCCAGGTAGTCGTTGGTGTTCTGATTGGTCATGTTGGAGGGGCTGATGTGCAGCTTGAAGTCTGGCCCAAAGTACTCAAAGTAGTCGTTGTATGGAAGCTCTGTGAAGCAAGTTTTATTAAAAGTATGTTAATGCTTTAAGGAGGCAGCTGGCCTCCTTTAGTGCTATGAAACCAAAGTTTGCTGCTAGTTCGTGGGACCAGCACAGAAGAATGTTACCCAACGCCTGTGTCTTAATTACAGCAAAGACATTTAAACACACCATTTGGGATGGAGGTATCTAGGGCCACGGCAGTCTCATACGTCCAGCAGCGTGCCACGTTACGGATAGTATAGCCTCCTCCACCCAGCATAAGCAGTGGCAGGTTGAAGCTCTTCATATACTCCACACACTTAGCATGACCTACAGCAAACAACACGGAAACAATCATTAAGCCTTCTTTAGAGTCTCAGTCCAATTTAGATCAAGAGAAGAGGATTTTTGTTTTAGTTAGCCAACCTTTAATGGTGAGGTTAAAGCAACCAAGCCTGTCTCCAGACAGCGAATCAGCTCCACACTGGAGAACCACCGCGCTGGGTTGGTACATCTCCATCACTTTAGCCATGATCTACACAAACAACACAAACACTATCACGAATGTTTCGGTCCAAAATTGTCAAAGTGCAAAAGTTACCAATAGTTTTTTACTCACAGGCTTAAATATGGCTTCATAGGACTCATCGTCAATCCCATCCCTCAGCGGGTAATTCACAGCGTAATATTTGCCCTTTCCAGCTCCGATGTCCTACAGAGAACAAAGCAAATATCAACTGGCTGCATTACCACACTGACATTTTGAAATGTATTCATCAAAGACCTACCCTGAGGTCACCGGTGCCGGGGAAGTACTCGCCATACTTGTGGAAGGACACGGTCATGACACGGTCTGTGGTGTAGAAAGCCTCTTCCACACCGTCTCCGTGATGGATGTCAATATCTATGTACAGAACTCTCTGGTGGTATCTGAAAATAAAAGGAAAAGTTGTTGGAATCCACATAATGTCAGAAATATCCTCATTTACTTTTGAGTCACTTGTGCGCTTTGGGTCAGTGGCTTCCTTCATCTTGCAAAAACACAGTTTCTTCAAAGAACAGTTTGTTATCAGCTGTGAGGTACCAAAGAAACCACGATGCTTCTTCCAGTATGTTTTACAACTGGAATGAGGTTTTGGTATGCAGTGCCTTTTTTTCTTTTTCTGCCCTCCCAAAGGTGGTCTTTTGAATTGAATTTGGATTTTGGCAGGCCTTGAGACTTCTACAGTGTTTTTGTCAACATTCATGCCTTTATTTACACCTCCTGGTATGACTTTTGATGGATTTATACTGAGTATAGTGAGTCTGACGAGCAATCAAGTGTTGAGAAAAGCTATTTTGCGTTTTCCAATTTGTGCATACTTATAATTCTTCATCTAAGGCTGTGTGAAAGTTGTTTTTATCGTGCTATAGTTTCTACCAACCCATCTGTCTTGCACTGATCACTGATTAAGAGTGTGGCACCTCCTCAACTTTTGTTTTCAATCTACTCATCTAAAACTGTATCTTTTGGAGAAGTAATTATGCAGAGACTTTTACTTCCCTTTCCCCTGCTGTAGCATTTTTGACTTACTTCAGTAACTCCAGGATAGCCAACACGATGTCATTGACATAACAAAACCCAGAGGCCTCTGACTTCTTGGCGTGATGAAGGCCTCCAGCCCAGTTGATAGCAATGTCTGTCTGCTGTTTGTTCAACTTCACAGCACCAGCTGGAGGACCGCGAGGATGTGAGAATTGAGAATCAGATTATGTTGAATTTAGCAGATTACTGACATTATTAGTGAAAGATGCTGCATGCCTCTCCGATGAGAGTTCAAATAAAGAAAACTCACCAACGGAGCCCCCGCCTGACAGCTGGCAGAACTCAAATAATCCATCAAACACTGGACAGTCCTCCCCCACATTAACTGTAAAGCAAAGCACAAAATTAGTCTACGTACACAATCAGTTTAATTGACTTTAGCTAAACAGCAAGTCTCTTACATCTCTGCATTTGTTTGCTGTATTCTGACATGTTATCGGGCCGGATTGAACGCAGGAACTTGATGTAATCGTCGCTGTGATACTTGGTCATCTCCTCTCCACTCGCTTTGTGTGGACGCTGCAACAAAAAGGGCAAATTACTAACAGCTACTAAAACCAAACGTACACATCCAGACTGTAACTTTCACATACGTATATTTCCATCTTTCTGTAGAGGCCATAGTTCAGTAGCAGGTTGTGTGTCATGCGGATTCGGTGGGGCTTCATGGGATGCCCCTGGCCATAATAATAGTTTCCAACATCACCTGAAATGAGAACAAATAAAAACACACTGGATTACTATTTTACTCTACAGTCACGACCTCAGTTAGGAGAAGCAGGGCTGAAGTACAGAGGTTTGCACGTATGAAACATCCATGCAGCGGAAAAGGTTGTGAAGGTATCCAGCTGTAACTTCACGCAGGTCTGTTAAGGACCTCCAGCCAAGACACGCAGATCAAAGAGTCTCTGTTAAAGTCCAAACTCGTGGCGTACACGGAGGATTTAGTGCACTGTGGGTCAATATCGATGAAAAGCGTTTTTTTTAACGAGAACCACCGACATCTGAAGGAAGTAAGACGACCTAACCAAGTGTTAGCCTACTATTAACCAACTGTATTAACAATGAAGTACCCATTGTTAGCCTGCTAGCTAGTAACATTAACTAGTCCAGTTAAAGTAACAAGGTCCGGAAGAAAACGCATTTAAGCAACATCTGAAAAGAAACCCTAGTGTTTAGACAGTCTGAGCAAATATTATTGGAACATTAAGGCTCTGCTCGGACACAGCGGGACTGTGAGCGGCTCAGATGCTGCAAAGCCGCCTGCGACTCGAGCTAGCTACGTTAGCAACAGTGCCAGGTTAGCAGGAGGTTAAAAAAAAGAAACGGTAACCTTTGTTAGTGCAGAGAGGCGTGTTTGATTCATCAACACGCCAGCGGTTTACAGTGCAGCCACCCCAGTACTCACCATCATAGTAGTAGCAAACTTTTTTCTTTGTTCCTTGAGAAGTAAGCGCCATTTTTAGTCCGTTTTTAGCTGAATTTCACCGCCGCCGCACACACACCGCAGGAGACAACGGCGACAAGAGGCGGAGAGTTTGTGCCACGGCCAATCAATGGAGTGTGATGCTACAGTCTCGCCACAGGGGGCGACAGAGGGAGCGGCTGACAGAATCCACGACATGAACCACAGCGCGGATGAGGAAGGAAATTATTTCTGTAGTTTGCCTCATTAAAGACAGCAATATCATAGTTGTTTTTATTTTAGTTAGAAGAGATTCTGCTTCATTCAAATCTCAACATTAACATAGAAGCAGAAGTATAATAAAGATAAAGATCCCTTTAGGGGTCGCCAAAGTGGATCATCTGCCTCCATCTCAGCCGATCTGTAGCATCCTGTCAGCCTCACCTCTCCAACTTTGTCTCTATTTGTCTCTGTCCTTCTGATGTAGGCATTCCTTATCTTTTCTATCAATGAAAATCTTCAGCTTGACCACCTGACTCTTTTGTTACTATCACTATCTCCATTTTCCATCTTTCTATGGACTATGATTCATAGTCCTCAGAGCCTGCTGTCTGATTGTGTGGGTCAACTGTTCCATCACCATTGCTTCTCTCCATCGTACCAGCAGCCCTCCTCCTTTACCTGTCAGAGTCTTTAAATTTAGAGTCCATACTCTCACCTCTGCCCTGCCTTTCATTCTCTCTCTGCTGCCTAACACACTTTCTTTTTTCTTTTTCATTTGTCTTCAGCCGACCTTTGCACAGTTTCCACCTTCACCATGTTGCCCAACAGCACCAAAGGAAGTCATTGTTAAACTGGGATCTGACTGAAAAGGTATGAAGATCTAATTTTTGGTTAGATGTTCTTCCGGATACAACTCTCTCGATTTATCCAGGACTGGAACCAGCACTACAGGTATGCTGGCTTTTGTCTGGTCAAAAAACAAAGCAATTAGTATATTTAATTATAAGTAAAGTCAAAGCTAAAACTCAGATTGATTTTGTTTTATTTAACTTACAAAAATGAATCGTTTAGGGGAAAAAATTACAGTACTTGGGGAAAGCCTCCCTATATTATTATTATTATTATGAAAAAGTGAGCTAGAACTGATGCTTTAATTAGTATAAACTAAACTAAAAGCAGTAAACCTACTCAAGCAAACCCACTCGGGAAAAGAAAACTAAATGGAAAACAAAAATTAAAAAGAAATAATAAATATATAGAAAAAACAAAAAAATTGTTGTAAACAGCATTTTAATGATGCAGCTGCTTTCTCCATATTTAATCAGAGGCACATTTCTCAAATATAAACGTCTGTGTTACGTAAATAAAATCCTACAATAAGCAAGTAGCGCTGCCCCTAAAATAAATACAGCATTGTAAAATATTATTTGCCTTTAAAACAAAATGCAGTACAAGTTTAAAGAACCCAAAATCAATGGAAGACTCAGAAGTTACCCCAAAACCTACAGTACTCGAGCAATAGCAATAGTTTGACGGCTCTCGTGATTTCAGGGTAACGCACTGCAACATCAGCAACGATAAACTAAAATAATGCACATGTCATCTGGTAACAAACAACATTCATGAACAACTTCTCTTTTTTTTACTGAAATTAAAACACTTTCAAAAACATTTATTAAACAGCAGAGGTAAAACACAGCTGAAGCAGTGAACAGTATTTACACGTTAACAACAAGCACCAGGAGAGCAGCTGCTTATCCAGCTACATCAGTCAGTCCCCAGTTAATTCAAGCAGCTTGGCGATCACTCTCCCCTCTGCTGCTGGCTCTGATCCAGCTGTTTCTGGTTCATATTCATAGTTCCACAGGTAATAGTATCATATCTAAGTGGTCACGTCAGAATATATTTGATGCAGAAACTTGGAAAATGTCTGCTATCAGTAGAAAGGCATGCATTCTTCTAAAGAAAAAAATCTAAATCCAGCATCCTCTGTCACAGGCTGGGCCTTAGTTTGAATCTGTTTATTGTATGTGTCTATTCCTAGCTATTCCTGGTATTGCCTCTCTGTGGATGTGAAGAAATCCTCCAGAACACTCCTCAGGTACTCGAACGTAGGTCTCTCCTCCGGATTCTCCTTCCAGCAGTGACACATGATGCTATAAAGAGCATCGGAGCAGTTGTCAGGCTGTGGCATTCTGTAGCTCCGCTCCAGGTTCTGGATTACCTCTGGGTTGGACATACCTGATAAAAAATAAATAAACAAATAAGAAATCAAATGTTTTTACAATTATTATTATTACTAGAATGAGTAATACGAGCGTGATCATTTACCAGGGTAAGGAATGCGTCCATATGTCACTATTTCTGTAAGGAGGATCCCAAATGACCACACATCAGATTTTATGGAGAAGGTGCCATAATTAATAGCTTCTGGGGCCGTCCATTTGATGGGGAACTTTGCACCTAGAAGATTAAACAAGAATCTATGAAATGTTCTGAAATAGAGCCGAAGAGATGCCGTGATGTAGGTAAAGCTGTTGCTACCTTCTCTCGCTGTGTATTCGTTGTCCTCTATGAGTCGTGCGAGTCCAAAGTCAGCAACCTTGCAGATGAGCTCATGAGAGACGAGAATATTGGCAGCTCGCAGATCTCGATGAATGTAATTTTTCTGCTCAATAAATGCCATGCCGTCAGCCACCTGCAGGGGGCAGCACAAGACAAAAGAAGCATGAGTGTGTGTCTGTGTGTGTTCAAGCACAAAATAAATGGCTGTGTACGGCCTGTGTGTATTTTAGCACTGTGCAATGTTCGTGTGTTAGACACATGAACCAGACAGATTCCCAAAGTAGGGAGTTGACTACTTCCTCGGGTCAGTTCTCTCTACCCTTTCACCTCTGTGCTCCACCCAGGTGCACAACACCAGCTCTACTTCCCAAAACAAAACGCTGCAGTCCTGGCTTTGCCTTCCCACAGACTGAGAGTTTATTACAGTGGCAGTCTGTGACTCATTCAGGTACAACACAGCTCATTTTGACCTATAAGGGACTCTGATAGTGCGCTCTGATGAATCAGGAAATTGATGCTAAGGATTTCCACAGAATTCACCACTCCGCAAACACAAATTATCTGATACATTTATGGCGATCTGTTCATTTCTCTCGTTTTATCTAATTTTTCTGAAGCTGCGGTGCATATTTCGGGCGTGAGAATGTGTCACATAGGCGAGGAGAAACCTGAGATGTACGTAAGCGGCAGCGTGACCTCCACCTCTACCTCTTTAAACCTCTTTACACCTTTGTTCCATTCATTTGATTGTGGCATGAAAGAAATAATGGAAAGCATTTAAAAAGTTCTTAAAACCACACTTAGATTTGTGGTTGCCACTCTCAAAATATTATGAGTAAAATCTCTAATTCCTCTAACTGCATGCATGTACTTTGATTTAAACATAAGGTAGGGTTGTGACCACAGCAATAAATCACATTTGTCTCTACGGTCCACTGCATGGTGGTTACAGTTACCACAAAATCTATCAGTGCATAACTGGCTTGAAAACGTTGATTCTGTAAAAATGCGTTCACTGCTGTGCACACGCTCCAGCCCTCTGCAGCGAGCTCTGAGGCGTTCGAGAATTTGCCTCTTGCACATCGAGAATCTCGTCAGGTTAGACTTCCTGTGGTTTTGTTTTCCATTCCCAAACCTACACATTTAACTTCTTTGACAGGTTATATTTCACAAAGTGGGAGTGGGTACAAATAGTAATATCTGCTTAAAATTTTGCAGCTGAAGCCAGTGTGAAGTCAGCAGTTGGCTGGTTTAGCTTCGCTTTGCATTAAGACGGGAAAGATAAGGAAGCAGTGTGTCTGACTTGAAAGAAGTTTCAACTACACTGTTTCGTTTTCGACCTAAGCTTATTATAATACTTTCACTGCCACATGTATTCGGTGGCAAAGGCCATACTTTAAAAATTTTAGCTACGTTGGCATCTTTGTGCAAATGTGTGATTAAAAAAATACAAGATAAAATGTTCAGGCAACAGCCCCCTTGTTCAGTGGTAATAAGCCTCTGTGGTATATGTGCCACAGTGTCTAGACCAGCCTGCATTCATCAACATGGTTTCACATCTGCGCGCGCACACGGTTCTGATATTATCACCAGATTAAACTAAGCCTCAACAGTGGGTACTTTAGTGGGTGGAAGTGCTGTGCCAGAATAATAGGAAGTGAAAAACGAAATCTTGTAAATAACTTGAAGAGAGGATGGAGAGAAGTGGGCAGATATATTCACTGTAACAATAAATGTCTTGCCTGAGATGACATCTCTATCAGGACGTTCATGGGCAAATTGCTCCCCTCTGTTGTTTTTAGGTAATCCACCAGGCTACCTGTAAGAAAAATATACAACTTAACTTTTCATTCATTCAAAAAGAATAACAGGTTGCATATGCAACAAAGATTAGGCAACAATGAATGCTAAAATGAATCCATGCACAGTGTTGCCAACGCCTCAGTAAGGAAAATCGCTATTGGCTGTCCTAAAAGTCGCTAGAAGTCGCTAAATGACGTCATCACCTAATTTGCATAATTGGTCATGCTAATGTAATTGTAATCTATGTTGTTGGAGAGAGAAATAACATCGTGGAAGAGACATAAAGTGAGTAAAAAACGTCCTAAATGCATTTAGAATTTATTTAGAACTACAAATTAAATTTATTTTAGCAATTATTGTTTTTTTATTTTTCCAACCCTGCTCCTTTACCCGGGCTTGGACCGGCAAAAGTGACCCGAAATAGGCACTCTGGTGGAGTTACTTTGTGTGTGTGTGTTTATAAGTAGTTTTAAACCTTGTGATCCACAAAACAGCATAAGAGTAAAAGAATAAAAGAAGAACTGACTGCGTTACAGCACCCGCTGCTTGTTGAGAGTAAAAGCGATATGCGCTTTCACGTCTTTTTTTTTTAGCGACTTTTTGTAGAAAAAAAGTCGCTAGGGGGTCTGAAAACTCGCTAAATATAGCAACAAAGTCGCTAAGTTGGCAACACTGTCCATGCACGGTCCACAAGACTAATGATATTTCCCTTTATCCACAAAAAAAGCCGTCGCGATCCTCCGCAGCCATAAATACAGCGAGCTGGACCAGAATAGCAACTCAAATCAGTGAACATATTACTTGGAGGAAGTAGAGACCATCAGTTAAGTTTCTGATAGCTGACTTTGTGTTGACTTTGATTAGCAGAGAACAATACCTCTGTGCACCACCCAACCAAGTCAGACCAAAGGAAATAGTTTCAGAGGAATGACTGTGCCAGGAAAGAAGAGGCAGTTACTCCTCCGCTTAAGTCCGGAAGACAGCTTTTGAAGTATGAGAACCAGGGTAAAGCTCTTTGTCAAGGTCACAAAGGGAAGCTGGGATGGTACGCCTGTTATTTTCCATCTTTGTTGTCTCTGATAATAAAAAAAGGGAGAAGCAGAAAAGATGGGAACTCCAGAGCCGTCCTTTCTTTTCACAACAGAAGCGACAATTGTGTCCCGTTAACATGTGGATCCCAGACAAAGACACGGCCTCACGTAGAACCAGCGCTGGTGGTTTGCAGGCTACTCACAGACGACTATACAAAGGCACACCATTCATCTCAGCTGTAGGCCCGTTGTTGTGTTTGTGACAGCATCTCTCTGGGCATTTTGCGATTGTTCCTCTCAGTGATAAATTTGTGTGCAGTAAACCTTTATTGAGAGTACTGAAACTGCTAACGTGATTTGTGATTCACTGCAATTCCTCATACGTTATGTAAGAGGAGAGGGGGAAAAGAGGAAGACACAGTGGCGAGATGCTGAACAAACTGTTATTCAAAGCGCTGCGGCGTGTTTGTTTACGGCCGCAGCGGTGCAGTGTGCCGACGTTTGTGCAAATGCGTCCCTGGAAAAGAGCCAGGCACCATCAGGGGTCTGTGTGAACAATAACACAGTGATTCATCCTCTCCTAATTTAACACCCTTCGTCTCAGACGGAGAGACTTCCCCTCCATGCGTAAACACCAGTAACCTGTCTGGAAGAGGCCCAGCAAAGAAGTGAAAGTTCATGTTTGCTTTGAAACATTTTAGCACCCAGCAGCGAAGACCACGAGGAGAAGCCGAAAATGGCCTGTCAGAGCTTGGCCTCTTCATCAAAGCAGCAAGTTTTGAGGGGAAGGGCCCGTGAGTTACTGCGGCTGCCTCATTCAGATTTCCTCACACGACTCGATTCATGTAAAAATGACAGAGCTTCATCTCTTATCAAAGATCAAAGTCAAACAAACAGAAGGGCAGCTGTGGATGAACCATCAAAACCTATTCTACTGATTCAACAGGCTCACTGAGGTGGAGCAGGTGTATGACGACATTATGACTCAGGGAGAAGAAGAAACGCATCGGGCTGCCCGCTCTTTTGTTCGAGCATGTGCTTTCACCCAAAGTCTGATAGGAGATCAACATGTTTAATCCTGAGCGTCTATAACAGCGCGAGAACTTACAACAGAAAGTCTTTTGTCTTTGCTGCAGGCACAGAGCTCACCCTGACAGGCTTAGACATATTTTAGATTACTTAATTGAATGGAAAGCTGGTGTGATTACAAACGCATATCTCTTTAATTTACCTTCAAATAGGAACTGCTCAGATTTATTTTCCTTTAATGCTTCAGCTGACGTGTGGAATTCCCTCTTGAGTGTTGGGCGCTACTAGCTCATTAGTAAAATTCTCCAGGTCGTGACACGTGTTGTGTTTCTGCCTACCATTTTCCATGTACTCGGTGACGATGTAGATCGGCTCCTGGGTAACCACCGCAAAGAGGCGGACGAGGCGAGAATGCTGCAGGTTCTTCATCATGTTGGCTTCTGCCAAGAAAGCTTCCACTGACATAGTGCCCATTTTCAGATTCTTGATTGCCACTTTCCTGTCGTTGTTGTAGACACCTGAAAACACATGGGCATATAGATATCACAGGGTTAACTCATGCTGGTGTTTACCAGTTAGCACTTTTTACTTTAGCATGTCAGAGCTGAAAAAATTGAGCTAACAAGTGTTTGAAGGGCCACTAGAGGCTGATTTAAAGAAAGTTAATCCCATCAGACTTGAGAGATGAAATAAACCTTCCCATAGTCTGGTGCAAAAACAGGTTTCTAACTCTTTCACTGTTTAAATCGTGGCAAGAGGACATGCAAACGCATGACTGTGGGTCGAAGTTTGAAAAAGACAAAAGAAGTGTTATATAAATACACATCCATTTAGCCTTTGGAGTTACACATTACAAGGGTGTGTCTGTTTTGAGTGTCTTAATATTTAATCTGTTACCCACCACCAGTCCAGTATCTGTGCAGTGCACCAGCACAGACTATGACTTCAACTTGCTGAGCGGTTTGTCAGTGAGATGGCTAAAATGAAGTGGGCGACTCCACGTTTGCCGTTGATTAAATAACATTGAATGCTAAATCATTACTTTTGTGTGCGGCCATGACTAACAAGTCAAGTCAAATGTTAGAGTGCTGCTCGAAAAAAGTCACCCATCTTTGCATATTCGCAGACTCTCCCACTGGTTGATCTTTATCTATAAATCTCTCCTTGGGCTGGTTCCATCTTATTTATGTGTTTATATGTGTAAAAACCACAACCAATACAGCCTTCATTCGCACAATATCATACAATTGATTGTCCCAAAAATCAGAACAGAATTGGGGGAAAAAGGCTTTTAAATACGCTGCCCCTGCTTCCTGGAATAATCTGCAGAAGGAACTGAAATGATCAGAATTGGTTACCTTGAGAGAACAGCTCTTTTACTCAGTGTGATTGTTTCTAATGTACTCTTAATTTGATCTGTTATTGTATATTTTACACATGTTGGTGCGGGATATTGTATTTGTTTTAAATGTTATATACCTATGTGGTATGTGACTTTTGTTGCCATGATGCCAGGTCTCTCTTGGAAATGAGATTTTAATCTCAATGAGATTTTTTACCTGGATAAATAAAGGTCTAATAAAAATATAGTGTAAGGTAAAGACCCTAGAATAATACAGAGAAAACCCAAGAATCTGATGACCTCCTATGAGCAAGCACTTGGTGGCTCAAAAGCTCAGCTTTAACAGGAAGAAGCCTCTGACAGAACCGGGCTCAGGGCAGCCGTCTGGGGTTGAGGGTGAGGGGAGGAGCGTTTAAAGCTGAATGGAGAAATGCGGTGTATAAAAATGTTTGCAGGCTCAGTGCTTCTGAAAATGAAATCATTGTGGGTGTAACAACAGAAGATTTATTATCACACAGCACCAATCCCATTTGGTAAAGCTGTCTTTTAATAAGATGTTTTATCTTTATTTTATTGTCTTTTTTCCTTCCCTGTGATGAATGATTTATATCATATCGTGCCAAATATGTCAAACAAAGCAAAGTCAGCAGGACTCCACTCTTTTATCCACAATCAAATATTAGATTATAACCCTGAAGTGATTGACAAACAAAGCTACGCCTCTACTCCAACTAAGAATGTTCTGTTCTGTCCACACGAGTAATTAAGCCCGTCTAGTTGCCGGCTGGTGATTTGACGACTCTAAACACAGCTCTTTTGTCACCAGTGGAGCGATTCGACGTGGGCCAGGCGAGCAACAGTTTTTGAATGGCTTTCATGCAAACAGGTTCTCATTCCAGCTCTGGAACACTGACACCCTCCTCATGCCAACTAAAGCCACAACCGAGCAGTTTCACTTTCAGTTACACAAAGCGCTGAACAATTCACACCAAACACGAAGTGCAGCGACACTGTGAGCAAATTATTTTTACTATTCAAAGCATGTCTCTGCCCCTTTTATCTACTATGGAAATCTCGTTAGAAAATGTATTTGTTTATTTTCATGTGCATGTGTATAAACATGTCAAAGCCAGTGACAGTCGCACCCACAATTCAAGAATGTCACTGAACCGATGTTTGGATGAGGATGAAGAAACAAACAGAGCTCTGGCTACATGGGAGCAAACATTGTAAGTATAAAGTGGCTGTGAGTGGAGACGTTCCATGGTTGGTAATGTTTAGCTCTTAAAGAGAGGTTTGTTTGGGATGTTAAATGGTGCTGGCAAATGAGGATGGGGAATAGAGGGAAAGTTACCCCTGCAATTCAGTAATAATGGGGTTGTGGTACAGATCAGCTCAACTGATACCCATGTGATCCAAACACTTTGAGTCTTGTTTACCTTAATCCTTCACAGGGAAGCCAGATTTATGCTGCTTGAGCGATGTTGTGTAACACGGTTAATACCTCCCATCACTCTTCAGTTAACCAGCTCAAACAAGCCTACAATTAAGACTGCATGGAGGAAACGCTTCTGCATACACTGCAGAAAAACCCTGGCGAAAACTTTCTGGCAGCCACGCAGTCAAGGCCACAACCAGATTGAGCAACTGGGCTTTGTACACACGATCTTTTTCTGCAAAATTCTGCAAACCTTTAAAAGTCATGCAAATGGAAATGCACTTACCCATCCAGACTTCTCCAAACTGCCCAGCTCCGAGCCTGCGTTCCAGTTTCAGGGACTCACGAGGAATCTCCCACTCGTCCTGCCACCAGGGCTTCTGCGGCGCCCTCGACTGACATGGTTTCACCAGCTTTGTGCACAGCCCGTCTGCATCACCTGGATGACAAAGAAAAGAAACGTATAAAATGATTAGACTGAAGACCCCACAGTAACGAGCAATATCGATAATCCCCTCAAGAGGCTGTACGCACGTGAGTGATGCTGGATGAGCTCCTTCAGCGAGTTGAAGGATATCTTCGCTGTGATGTAGAAGCCACCATTGTCCATGTTGCGGATCCTGTAGTGCTTCACTCCTTCACCTGTGTTATGGTCCAGATCTCTCACTGATAACGAGTATGATCCTGGAACAGGAAGTTAGAACCATCATGATTTACTCTAACTAAGCTTTTCACTGTCAGACACTGACGGCTTTCCAAAATACATCATCCACTACAATGCATGGAATTAGTAGCTAATGCATTGGAAATGTCAATATTAATACATCAGTACATTAGTACTATTAAACATTTTCTCATAATATAGACAAAGTTTAATGTTAAAATGGCCTTTGAAGCAGAAATAATGTTGCTGATTCGCTCTGCGTAGATTTGCAACATCGTGACAGCTTTAATGCTTAAAGTTGCTAATCTGATCATTTTTACCAACCAGGAGCATCGAAAGTCCTTTCCAGCTGACAAACCTGAGATACATGCACTATCTACTCCCATGTAACATAAAAATGTTTGCTTTGTTTCCCATAACGCTTTGAACAGGAAGCATATTGGTGTCATGGAGTTGTTATAGCTTGAACACACGTGGTAACCTCTGGGGCTTGAAAATTAAGAACAGGCTTTGATGATGCAGTATTAGGGTCTCAGCTGTTTTGAGTGACGGGTCGATAATACGTGTAGCTTCTAGCTGTCTTCCAGGTGTCACCTCACCCGCTTCCTGTCACCGAAATGGACTTTTTGAGCATGTTTGCTGCCATGTTAACAGACCGTCCAGGAAACTCTTCCAGTTTTTCGGTGAGTGACTTACTAACAGTGAGTAGCTGTGTGTGCATCTGGATACATCTTGGCAATTAAGCTAGCTAATATAGCACTCACAGCCAGTGTTGGGAAGGTTACTTTTAAAATGTATTCCATTACAGATTACAGAATACATGCCCCAAAATGTATTCTGTAACGTATTCCGTTACGTTACTCAATGAGAGTAACGTATTCTGAATACTTTGGATTACTTAATATATTATCATGCTGTTTACAACTACATGAATGTACTATTGCTGTGATTTATTACTGTTACTGAAGGTCCGCGGCTCCGAACCGTAGTAAAGGGACCTCTGGCTAATACGGTGGGTTGGTGTCGGGCTCGTAGCCGAAAACTAGCTTTACTTTGTTGTCTGGGTCAACTTTGCTAGCAGAGACAAAGAGAGGCGTTGAAAGGCTGCTCCAAAAGAACTTATTGTTTTTGGAGGAAAACACGAACACGGTGTACAGTCGAGTCTTAATAGCTTACTTACAACTGGGCTCGTCAGGCTCTCTTCTTGGCTGCAGTGGTTATTATTATATTTACATGCTTCCAGCTCCCGTTTTTGCTCGATGACAGCTCGTACTTTTCCTTTTTCTCCCTCCCTCGCTCACAGACACATAACGGGTATGGCAGTCCATTCTCCCTGCAGCACGGACTACACTGCCCATGATGCTACATTCTTTAGAGCTATACATGCAACATTCTGCCTATTAGCTTAGCACAACAACAACAAAAGGCCTCTCTCACCCAGGTAACACGCAGAGAGAGCGTCACCCTGTAACCATGGCAACCGTAACGCTGCCGCCTGGAACAACAGAACGTAGCTGTCAAACAAAACCCAAACAGTCCTGACCCGCGACAACATGAAACAGGGAAGCACCGCCGTGTAATCCATTTATTTCAACAAAGTAACTGTATTCTAAATACCACCTTTTTAAACGGTAACTGTAACGGAATACAGTTACTCATATTTTGTATTTTAAATACGTAACGGCGGTACATGTATTCCGTTACTCCCCAACACTGCTCACTGACTATATCAAAGATGGCGGACATGATGGGGTGATAGTGGTGTTTGCAAGCAGACTACAGTTTTCTCAGTGAGAAGCAGCCCCAGCTCTAGTCTCTGTTAACAGTTTCCTGGTGGTTTTATGGGTTTAGTCGCTGGTTTTTGGTGAGATTTTCGATTTGTTGAGTAAAACATTACCGTAAGTCCATTTTGTAAAGTTTTATCATTCTAAGTGTCAGAGAGCGGGTTTATCGAGAGGATGCTCATTGGGTAACGACTTGTGGTTTTCATATTAGCGCTCAACCATCTGGTCCAAGTATTATCACTCATTGCTCCGCAATAGTGAAGGCCATAATGCCGAACTTCAAGCTGAAAAACATAGTTGTGCAATCATCCATCTTTTATACACAGCTTATGTTTTATTCAGCTGAAGGTGAGAGTTTGAATCCTGTTACATTTCTGAAAATTTACCGCTTTAAAAGTGTGAGAAAAAAGGATTTACAAGCAACTAAATGATGCAACCATCACTCGATTAAGCTGAAGAAGAAAGCATGACAATGATTCTCAGACAGGTTTTGGTTTACGTGGCTGGGGTCCTCTTGTAAAGCTTAATGCACATATGGGAACACCCCTCAGTAACCAGCCTACACTGTAGAGATGCTGGTGGGGTCGTCTTTTTGTTGGAAATGATTTGGGTGGATTTTTATTGTTTTATGTGTCATGAGATTTATTTACTATGAGTCTGGGATAAATAAAGATTGATTGATTGTAATAATTTATATTTTATAGTCATTTTACTACAATGCATAGAAACATCAGTTTTCTCACAAAATGTGAGTCACCGTGTGTTCCAGCGTGTTATGAGTCAGAGTTAAATATCTGTGGTAATCACACTGTACTGCGTTGTTCTGTGAGGCTGTACGTGGGCACAGTCGAGTACTTTAACAATTATAATTAATTCGACGACGTTAAAAAAGCACAGTGTAGACCGCCGTACAGAAGTGTGTGTCAGTGGCTAAAATAATGAATCGTGGCACACTTCAGGGGGGTGAGCATTCAGCAGTCGTGGCTTCATTTCCAGTGAAATTAATGCAGCGTGTAAGTCATATTTTTATTTTGAGCAAGAAGCAGGAAGACAAAACTGAGACGAAACAGATGAGACAAATTGGGAAACAGGTAGTGGGATTACGGGAAATGCACGTAATAACCAAACCGACTGCTACTGAGGAAACCAGTCATATTGTTCATGATCTCACTTGTTCCATTTATTAAAGGTTTAAAATGTGACATATAGCATTTAAGTGCATCTCAATGTGAAGTAAAACAGACTGCTGATCTGCGCGGTCGGTTTTCTGTAGAGCATTTTACCTTTGGCGGTCTCGCTCTCTCGAATCAGGAAGGAACCCTGCGTATTCCCAGGAGCGAGGAGCAGCCTCATGGCTTCGTTTCTCGAAATGTTCCTGAAGAACCACCTGCAGCGCAAACACACCATATGCTTCACACTTTGAGCTAACCACTTCCCTTCCCTCAGGGACACATAATGCATTGTATGACATGAAAATGTGTTGAGGTTGAATGACGTGGCTTTGAAAGGCGTGTCAGCGTGCTTCCTGTGTGACGTACGGTTCGGTCTCCACGGTGGACAATGCGACAAAGTTGTAGGGGATGTAGCCCTGCTGGCCTGTGGTGAGAGACTCTGCCAGATACCATTCTGGATCATCCCTGCATGTCAGAAGAGTCTGAGTTAGTTATCATAGCCGTGATGTGTGTCACGCAGCTTCAGAAAGCAGGTTCAGTTCAACCCCAAAAAGGCCTCAATAGTCTTTACGTGAATAAAATGAAGCGCATCGCTGGGAGGGAGAAAAATGTGTTGCTCTGTGTAAAAGACGCTGAAGGGAAAGAAGGATGCTCAGCACAGACTTAATTGTAAACGGCCCTAAAAATTAAAGATTTAAGATCTTGAGCTACATAAATGAATCTTGTTATGTCGTTGGAGTTCTGCCTAAAATCATTAACGATTGTCACATGTTTTAATACAATATGAGCTAGCAGTCGTGCCAGGAAGTTATGTTTTCTATGTCACAAACATATTTTTTACTAAAAAACTGGTAAATCTCGCTACATTAAGTGTGCATGCAGAACACTAGCTTTTTATATTTTGATATATTAAGTTTCACTTTCAAGCAAAAGATTATTTTCTTTTCTTCGTACATACACATATTCGAATGAGTTTCTATTGCACATTTTTATATTTACCTACATATATATAGTGCAGTATGTCATATGGCTTTATTTCCTTTGCTGTTATATATATGTTTTTCTCTTGTTGTTAACGTTTGTGTTTCCTCTTTCAAACCCGCGAAATCACACGTCTGAATTTTTTGGGGGCATTTTTTTTTGCATTTATTCAATTTTCACCAGCACACAGCGACAGGAAGTGTTGGGTGAGATCATGTAGTCACAACATCTCCCATCTGAAAATATAACTATCTAAACATATCTAAAACATATGCCGTGTATTTACAGTGGGTGCTCGGCGGTCCGGCAGACCCGCAGCTGTGTGCAAGTATGAGTAAAAGCTGAATTTAAGTCATTTGCAAATAAGTTAATCCCAATATTTAACTGCAAACGTACAAAGACAATATAGCAAATGATAAAATTAAAAAATATGCTCAATTTAAATTTGGCGTCAACAATACATTAAAAGCAAACGTGGGGACAGAGCCGTTAGAGACTGGAAAAACTGTGTAATACGGGAAAAAGTTGGTGGAACATGAAGCTAGAAATGTTAATTAAACACGATCGTCACGCAGATGTTTTCTAATTTAAGTCTTTATCTGAGTCTTTCGTATTTAACGCTAGGGCGAGGCTGAGCACCTGAAATATCGATACCCGTGATCTAAAAACACCACAGCCATCTTTTGGTGTAGTAAACAATGCAGGTGACAGACGTTCTTGCTTTTTTTAGCAAAACACTGCTACTCTGTATTATTATTACAGCAGCTTGGCTTCTTGTGGTCCAGATGTGTCAGCCATTCCAAAAACAAGATCACCCAGCTGTTCCAATCAACAAACAAAAACGAGATTTCACTTTCAAAACTGCAACGATTGATTTTCTCGTTTTCCTAACATACACAGAGTCACGATACACAGTGGAAAGTGTGTCAGTCCCAACTTTTTCAAACATAAAGTCAAAATGAGTGTATATATAGTTAAAAACAAAACAATGTTACAATCATCAGTTAAATGTCCTGCTGTTAAGGTTTTATAGCTTATGCTGCACTATTTACGGGGTGAGTGGATGATGGACCAGATTAGTTCTTGGTTTCGTTGCAAGACATTGCTGTGTGTTTAAAAGCAGATTACTTGTTGAGGATCTTGAGTTTGTCTCCTTTGTCGAAGCCGAGGTCGCCGTCGTGAGTGGGCTCGTAGCTGTAAATGGCCACCACGACGTTGACTGCAAGACAAAATTTGTAGTTTTAGATACAATTTTACTTACAATTAACATGAAAAGCTTATGTCGAGCTTATTTTAATCTATTCCATTTTACATATGTGACAAAGACATGTGGGGCCCTTTCACGGCGGCACATTGTAATGCAAAGACCACCCGACATTACACAGAAAAAGCCAACGATCGCCTGTGAGCGTGAGCTATGGCGATGGCGAATGACCCTAATTGAAGATTTATTTATAGGGCAAGATAAAGGCATTATAAATTGTTGTCTTTTCATTATTTATAGAACTAACTCCAACTTAGAGGCTAAAAATATAATAGATAAACTAGCGGAAGCTGTTTCCTGCATGAGGAAGTGAATCATCATAAAAAATGTGTCACTACAGGATTTACTGTAACTACTTGCTGCAACTGATCCTGGATCACATTCATTATTACACAAAGGACCCAGGAGACAAAGTGTGGCTGTGGTACTTGAGTACACAATAAGCCCAAAGTTACTTGAATAATTTCGTGCATACTTGGTCATATTTGTGTAAACAGCAAGAGGAGCCACCGCGGAAACCAGAGAATGGAAAGCAAATGGAAAACTTTGTGTTCATAAACAATGAAATGGAAAGATTTATAATGTGATGGGATGAGGGGAAAGTCCAGATGTACTGACACTGACATAAAAAAAACCTTTAATTATATTACATAATTAAGTATACAGTTATTTTCACATTGTACTCATGCAGTGCATCTGTTAGCTCACAGGACAATGTCTGAAGTGCTAAATAATTAAAAATGGATTTAACTCCATCAGGATAAGTTTATAGACACACAGACGCAGAAAAATAAAACGTATTACCTGGTAAAGGTGATGTAGGCGGTGTCATCTGCGATGGATATGGAATCAGCTGATCTGTGTACTGGGAACGAATAAACAAGATTCAATTTCCATTTTATACTTTGTAAGATTTGTGCGGTCAAACAAGACGCCATCGCACGTCACTGTAAGACCGTGATGGTGTCTTGTTTCATACGTGGATCGTGACGGTAAAGTGGTTTGATTTTTTTTAAACTTCCAGGTGAAATCTCTGAGTTACACCACACACACACACATGTGGTTTTCTCCTTTACTTCTGTCATTTCCAGTCTAATGGGAAATCTAATCTCAGAGAGGAAACAAACAACATTGGACGGATAGTTATGCCCGCATTTAGTTACACAACCAAAAGGAAACTTTCCTCACAGTTATGTAAGTTACACAGAAATATACGACAATAATCAACAACAATCCACACAACACAAAATACACTGTGGGTTTACAGCTTATGTGTTTGTCCCCCAAGTGGTCATTCACACTCACCACAAACCAGAAGCTTTTCATGTATGGACGCTCATTCATGTGCACCAACGCACTCACACTAATGTGCACATGCTACACACAAAACAAACACTTACTGGGTTGCATGATTGTGGCGGTATGGGACAGTTGCAGTGTTCGCAGATTTCATCCAAGTTCTCGATCCAGTCGCTGTCTGAATAGTCCGAACTGCAGTTGCAGCCCATCTTTTCTGCACGGCGGAAACTTGTGGTTATTTTTTAAAATGCAATGCTCATAAAACGGGAACAACAAATTAGCAGTGGAAGAGATGGCATCTTAGATTCACCGACGAATGATTCCACATCGCTTTACAACCACATATTATAATCAGGGTTAGGGTTATAATCAGGATTTAAAATGATGCAAGTCAAATTCTCTTGGAAAATCTAAAGAAAAGCAGTATGAGTAAATCTTTTTTGGCTAAATTTGAAACTGTGTGCTCTAAAAAGCTTTTGCTTCCGAAAACTGCTTCAGTCGGATGTGACTGAGGGCCTCGCCTCAAAATGGAGCCTCAGAGGTAAATCGGGCTCAGAAATAAGAGTCTGAGACCTGAAGGGACTTTTTTAAATGCTACCCTGCGTCAGTTAAACAAAATCACATCCAGAACTGACACAGTTTTGCTATAATGTTCAATGTTCAGTCACATCGGGCCGTTTCCTGCTCTCATTCTGGAGAAAGTAAAGCAGGCCCTGCAGAAGTGTACCAGCGTTAATCTGGTATAATCCAGCATCTGCACGTGCTCTGTATTGTGTTTTAGACTGGTACTCTGTATGAACCGGCTTTCTCAGGCTCGCTCGGCTCCCACCAGACCATTCGTGGAAGAAGGTCAGTGGGCCAATCGCAGCAGCCGTCTGTCCCAAAGGCTCAAAGCCGTGAGAAAAATCTGGAGAGGTCTCAGCCGGCAGTAACAGCCCACTACTGCCCCGAGACCCCAAGAGAGGAATCACAGAGGGATCATAAAGATGTTTTTATTTTATCATCAGCACTCCTACACTTACTGACACACACTCGGGGAGTAATACAAGTCAGCATTTTCCACTGAGGGGTTACCCTCTGCTTTTTATCATCGACATCTGAAGGCTTTTCCAAAATCATACTGATGGTTGTTGTTATTGTTTCCAATGTAACCAAGGCTACTTCAGATATTAAGTGTACCAGAAATGATGCGATGAACCAAGATTTTAAGACTTTTGACTTCAGTCACTCGTTGTCAGTTCAGAAGCTTGAAGAAACAAACCATAAAAAAACATATTTTTTGTAAAAAATAATAGATTTTAATAGAGTGGAATAGATATTCGATAGATTTAAGTTTTTATGAAAATTGCTGGGACACCATTTAAACAGTTAAATTTATTTACCGTTTTAACAGTTGTCATTGTCGACATTGTTTCCATATACAGACAAACTTTTATAGGAAGTGTCAACTTTGTATCAAAATACTTTAATACCCAAACTTGAAGATGTTATTTAAAGACAGATTAATAAAGTAGATTTACAGAAGCGTTCGTATTTCATTACAAGAAAACGGTTTGTTCTTTTGTGGTCACATCTTCCCTGTAATGCAGATTTATATCAACAGAGGAGATAACCAGTAACTGAAGGCGCTTTGTTACTGTTGTGAAGCAGGCTGAACATTATTCATTTATTTCTGTATTTATTTTTGCCATTTTTTAAGTTCATAGAAAAGTCCAAATTTGAAAACAAGCCCCAGATTTATGTAGAATATTTGCTTTAAGACAAGAAAGGCGTTTAAATCCTTTCCTGTTACACCTTTATCACAGATTCACTTTACTTCTTTGACCTAATCTTAAAGTAAGAAGAATCACACGTGTGAAACTCACCTCTTTGGATATGAAACGTCTCCTCAAGCGTCCAATAATGTCAGATTTCAGGTGCCGCCATTGGGAAATTTTATTTAAATCTTCTTTTTTTTTAAAAAGAGCTGTTTAAGTGCAGCAAGCAGGTTTTTCAGCACTTGAGTCTAGGTGTGAAGATGTCATCATCCGCTTCTCTTATTATAACACTATCACAGGAGCACTTATGCTGCGCCTGCATGCACGCATGCGCACTGTGGAGGGGAGCAACCCAGAGAGTTTCCTGTCGTTGAAAGGTTGAGGGTTGCTCTGCAGGCTTTTAACAGGTGCTTACTATGCAGCTGTGTGAGAGCAAGGGGGAACGTTATGGGCTCGGTAAAGGGGTCAGGACAGCACCTTTCCCAAACACGGAACAAGACGTGAATTTTCCAAAACAGTTTAGAGACGGGGGGGCTTTTGTAGGCCGCGCTTTTGTGTCGCTCGCTGTTTGCATTTAACGTGCGAGTTGCTGACCTTTAAAGTAAAGAGCATCTTCAGTGTGCAGCTGAGGTGTTGGTCCAAAAGATATTTGAATATCTTGCAGCACTCGGGACAGTTGCATTTCCTGTGTGGTGGTTTTATGCCGCAGGTGTTAAGTCAACAAGACTACAAAGTTTTCTTTTTTAGTCAAACATGTGGTTTGAGGATATTCTTGTCTGTGGCCAAAAAAGGCTTTAAAATTAACCTTTGGTCTTAGTTTACTCAGCTTACTGTTAAAAAACTGAAAATATAAAGAGAAAAGCCTCGTCACAAGCTCCACGTCTCCTTTATAGAACATTTTGTAACATACGATCATAATTTTAGCTCTTATTTTGCTAGCAGGCTGTCTCATGCTCACATTTCTGCTCGAGAGAAGGCATAAAGTAAAAACCTCTCCGGCTGTTAACACCCTCTAAGCCTGTGCTGTCGCATTTTCGACGTTTCATACAACTCTAGCCGTGGACCGCATCTCTTCTCTTGTGGTGAACGTCTGCTGCTACATAGCGCGCACTGGCAGGAAGTCAGTCCAAACATTACAGGAAGTGCACAGAAATATGTGCTTAGAAGACTGCCACAGCATAGATTAAGTCTCACTCATGATGAAACCACCTGAGTTCACTCTTTTTTCCGTTAAAGTGCAGAGTATAAATCTAGGAGGATGTGTGAAATGTGCTTCATTTTTCTTTTATTTTAAATTTTAAGTGATGTAAATAGGTGCATGTGACTGAAAATAAAGTCTAATCATCCAAGAACTCTTCTTTGATGAGTGCTGGGAGAAAAAGTGTCCCGCCATGTTTGGAGATCAGCTTTGTGCAGGCCTTCTGGAGCTTTAAGGGTATTCCTTTCTCCCTCTCGACCACAGTTGTCACTACTTCCAAATGTGGTTGGAAATCACATTCTGTTACGCAATCAAACTGCGATGCTATCAGTGTGCAGAAAGTTTTCCAGACCTCCTACCTCCTGCTACATGATGCAGGTGCTGGCCTCTTTCATGAATGTAAATGAGGGCTCTTTTTTTTGCCTCTAGTGCTTACTCATGTGCATCATGTAGGCTTACTTGGCTTTATGATAAACAGATGGATTATTATTCTTTATTTACACTGTAATATCTTCTGCTGGTTTGATGGCGAGCAGAAAGATACGGGCGAAAAAGGGTCACGGGAAAGTATCTACAGGGCAAAGAATGAGCAGCCTGAGAAACACAAGTCTGCAGCCCTTTATTCTGAAAGTATTCACTCAAGAATACGGCCTCAAGCCGTAGTACTTAATCCTCTGTGTCTTCCATATGATACTCATTTCCATGTGTCTAACTATTGAGGTCCCGTGACCCACATGAGATCACACAACTCCTGAAGTATGCCACTTGTGATCATTTCAACAGTCTTAGTTGCGCTCTCATTTAACGCGGCGTCCGCGCTCTGCCAAGGCATATTTGGTGTCGAGCTTGACTACGTCTGCTTCTGCACATCCCTCCAGGGCCCCTTTCATACGTCTGAGTGTTACAGCAGGTCACGGCTGTCTCTTGGGAAGGAAAGAAGATACCGTTGTGCCTGGGTGGCTTTAGGACCGAGGGTGGATGATGGAGATGGATGTGCTGGAACATGTGGGGATGTTTTCCCTCACTTACACCGACAGAAATCATACAATCATCAGCATTTCATATCTCTGTTCATCCATACTCATGTCTGCTCCTCCCATCTCAGAACAAGCCTAACCCTGATTCTAACTTCAACCAAAACTACTTAGTGTTAAAAAGAAGAGATATCTAACCAAAACTTTCAAGCTTTTACAAAATATCATGACTCTAAACGCTCGAAACCTCAACCTGTTTCTGAAAAAGATGGCTGGGAATGTTTTTATTTCACTCTATTCGCTGTGTGGCTTCCTGAGACACTTACGTTGCTCAGATGAGAAGTTTTTCTTTTGAGAAAGCTGTGACCCATTCTGAACAGGCAGGTGTAAAACTGTCTCCCATCATATAGTAATTATAACTGATTCAAATATGATAAAAAAAAAAACTTTTAATATGTCTTTTATGTGAAAGAAAAAGATTTAGGAATTTACACTTTAAGGCGTTTTTTATATATATAGTCATTCAGTTAAGTCATTACATTCATATTACAACTTGATTTAACAATCTGCATAGAATAATACATTTAATAGATGTTTTACACTTTTAATGCAACCAAAGTTAAATTCATTCATTCTTTAAGAAACTAAACTAAAGAGAAAATCATTTAAAACATAAAATACACTTGGTCACTGGCCAGCCACATTTAGTCTAAAATCAGTGCTCTGCAGCATCCTGACGTGCTAACGAAAAACAAAGAACGTCGGACACGAGCTCCTGGTTTGTGTCACTGCTGCTGGGTTGCAGAGATATTTTTGGTTTGTGAAGAAGAGGTGTAAAAATGCTGGAGTGTGACCTGCCTGTGGCTGCTGTAAGTGTCTGCATTAAAGGACTTTGTTTACTTCAACGTGTTGCTGAGCATTTCAGCATCGGCCCAGACCAGACAGGAGCAGCTGCCTTCATGCTTCAGTTTCAGTAAAGCTGTGTTTCCCAAACTTTTTGGCTCGTGACCTTTTAAAGGGGTCGTTAATGGCTTTGCCTAAATCTTACTTGACATTCAAAGTGCCGAAAAATATATTTGATGGGAATACATTTGACTCTTTTCAGAAGTCATCTGCAGGCGTGAACATCATCTATCTAATCATGATGCTTGTAAAAGCATGATGGCATGTAAGAAGTAAAGAGGCTTTAACCTTACTTAACTGCAGTCCTCACATGGCAGATCACGGTAGATTAAAAATAAAACTTGAGTCATGATTTCAGAGAAGAGACGTTGCTGCTGACGTATTTAAATGTATTTTAGGGGAAAGCTATTAGATTCCATTTTATTCAAGAGAAGCCAGGGAAAGTGAAAAACTCACAGCCAACCCAAACCAACCCAGAGAGATGAGTAGCATGAGTAGCGCTGCAGGCCACAGGGGAAATATGTCATTTTGGTTATGTTTTGTCTTTATTTCATTTTCTAAATTGTAAAATCTCACTTTTGTTCCAAGACCTATTTAGGCTGGCAGCATAATTTCTGAGGTGATGTAAAGTAGTGTGACCTGAACATGTTCATTCATTAACCCTGTCAAATGAATTAGATCAGAAATGATTTAGAAATCTGTTAAAAAAAAGAAGAAGAAGAAGAAGAAGATTATCTTTTGTTTTTTATCAGGCAAATTGTTGCTTCTGTTCAGGAATGCAAGTAAATGACTGTAATTCTCAGATAACATTAATTATATTTTTTATTTTATTTTCATTGCAAATATAAATTTGATTAAAGCGCCTGCACGTGCTGACAGATTTCAGAAGCATAAAAATTAATTTGGTAATTTTCGAAGGCATGCTCTAATGCATGTGTTAATCACCGTATATATAAGTTATATCTGTTCTAGGCACATTACAATGGAGAACAGTCATATTAAACATGAATTAAGTTCCCAATAATGAGGTCAGTGTATGCAAAGTAATCCCCGTGAGCCAAAAGCTCAGGCACAGGCTGCTCCAAACACAGTTTCCGACAGTTTTTTCTAATGACCTCAATAAGAGGGGATAACCTCAACAAAATCGCCTCACCTCTTCTCAAGAGGGGCAGCCAATCACAATAAAGGTGGCTTCGAGGAGCTCGTTTCTAACAGTGGGTGGAGTGAACTCAGTAGAAGGTAAATAAGGCATGTTTGAAATGTGAATTTCTACTGCACTCCTGCAGAGTCCAAGAATATAGACAGATTTATAAATGAGTTATTGTCCCGCTTAAACTTCTTTGATAAATATGAATTTGCATCACCAAATCACCTTGGTTTCTGATATTAAAAATATACTCAGTTCACTGAGTATACTTCAGTCTAGCTCTTAATTCTCTCAGTCAACAGCAGAGCTGCCCAGACCTCATCCAGCAGGAAGCTGCGCGATGATAAAGGTGTATGCCCCTGCAGGTCTGTATGCACAGGCTTCCTCATGCATGTCATACCAAGGCACGCATCAAAGTCATCATCGTTTTCATTCACGGCTGCTTGTGGCTCATCTTTACTTTTGCCCCACTGCGCCATCAACGGAAACAACCCTTTATAACAATAATGCCTACACGAACACAGAGGAGGTGACGGAGCGTCCTCGGTGGCGCGAGTGAGGCCTGCGGTCTTTAACACAGTGAGAAACGCCTGGAGTTGATATTCATCTTGGTGAGGCCCAGATGTTTTAGCGGGGTGGACAGAGCAAAGGCAGCCTTCATGGGGATATCACACAGCAGGTCCGACTCCTCCCCGCACTCCTCCAGCTCGTACGTTGCGTCGTCCAGCATCTCCTTGTGACGGTGGCACACTTGCTCCACCTTGAGCCGATGGATCTCCACCCGCAGACGGATCAGCTGACGGGCCAGTCGGTTGTCCTGAACTTGCATTTCCCTCTGAGGGTAGAGGAGGGGGTGGAGGGAGCGCGGTTGAGAAGAAAGTGAGTTTCAGTGTTCAGTTTAGCAGAACATATGTGGAAGTTTGGATGGTGCCTATCTCCTCATCAAAGGGTAAAAATCATGTGGAATAGATGGGTCGCAGCTTATGAGAAAACAGGCACCATATTGTTTCGCAATCTGAGTGTTTAGACTTCTTTCCCTTAAGTTAAGACAAGCAGTCATGCAAGGAAGATCACTGACACCTAAAGAGATGCCTATCTGTTTTAAAGCTGAAGTAGGAGATGGCTATCTGTATTTCTCAAGAATGGATAAGGACTCTGTATTATTTATATATTTACTTATTCATTAATTAGTTTTAATGATTGGAGATTATCAAGAAGTGCAAATTATTTCTCAGCGCGTGACGCATCTTTAGATAAAAATCTAATCAGATTTCTGGAGGAACTCACCAGCTCTTTTCTAAGATGCTCCAGGGCATCGTCCATGGTGTCAAAGCCACAGATGCTGCCCACAACCAGTTCTGAGCTCCTCAAAATTGCCGGCACGGAAACGACTTGCTGTCCTCCTGAGTCGGGACCGTCCGCGGAATTTCTTTCCTTCCACGCTCGGCTCTGTACGCGCTCCTGCCACTCGAGGTAGGACGGTCTGCGGGTCTGTAACTTCAGCTTCTCCGTGAGCGCTTTCACGCTGTCCAGATCCTCCGTGTCGCCCTCGGAGGACGAGCCGTCTCCAAGCTCCTTAAAATCCATCGGTGCAGCAGATTGTTGATACACGCTGAGCATTCAGGGAGCAGGCTCGCTTTCTGCGCTGGCAGCTTGGCGATTAGAGCGCAACAGGTCCATGCCTCCTCCTTTATAGGGAGAAATAGCGCAGTGACCGCCCATCCCGCACAGGACAGGGAGGCTGGAGAGTTTGCAAGCTTTTGTCAAACGAGGGAAAAAGATATCCTGAAACCTAACCCCCCAGGATCTTACAGCAAAGTCTGATTATCTGCCTAATAAAAAAATAGATTTTATTACTGTGCATTCACAAGTTAAATGACTTTAAACTATTTAAAATAGTTTTACATTTATATTACAGGAGAAACTGCCAAAAGAAGAAACGATGTATGCATGTATTTCCTGGACATCACGCGTTGATGTGCAGGAATCGCTTTTCTCTTTCTGCTTGCCTTGCTTTGCATTCTGGGGTAGTTTTGATCTAAAAGTGGGTCAATTAACTGCGATTAAATTTTCATCTGCAGTATGAAAATGGAAATAATCCATAATAAATAAAGTACAACAAACGTGCGCTTGGATGTATGAGAAAAATCTATACATACTTACATGCTTACACACAGTCAGGTGAAAAAACAAGTTTTCTGTTCAGCTATGTAAAAAAGTAAGTAGCCTACAGGCTTACTGTGCAATTTCCCAACAAATTCCCCTCAAGGTCAGACCAGCAATGCTCAGAAAAACTGCAAAAACCCAGGAGCTCCATCTCAGACTCTACAGGCCCCAGTTAGCATGTTAAAGGTTAAAGTTCATGACAATAAAATTAGAAAAAGACAGGACACCTTGGCTTCTTTGGAAGGGTTGCCAGGAGAAAGCCTCCTCTCTAAAAATAACATGGCAGCACAGCTTAGGTTGGCAAAGTTGCAAATGAACAATCCATAAGACTTCTGGAACAACATCCATTTGTTTGTCCATAACGCAAAGCACCATGTTTGGAGACACCCAAACATAACTTATCAGCCCAAACCCCTTATACCAGCTGTGAGCATGGTGGTGGAAGTGTGCTGATTTGGGCACCTAGCAGTCACTGAGTCAACCGTGAGACATCTGTATACCAATGCAGAATGAAATGTGGAGACATCTGTCCAACAGATAAAAATTGGCCAAAACTGGGTCATGTAACAGGACAATTACCCCAACCACAGCAGCAGAGATACAACGGCTAAAGTGCTAAAAATAAATAAATAATAATAATAATAATTTTAAAAAAGGCAAAAGAATCAATGTGCTGCAATGATCCAGTCAAAGTACAAAACTCAACCTGACTGAAAAGAGCTGTGCATGAATGAATTCCTGCAAACCTCAATGAGCTGAAGCATCGCTGTAAAGACGAGCGGGGCTAAAACTCTTCCACAGTGATGTGACACGTCGATAAAGTCAAACAGAAAACTGCCAGAGGTACTTCTACAAGCTTCTGAATCATGGGGGTGGAACCCACCATGACTGCATATAAAACTTACTGGATGCATATCTAAACTAGTTATTTTAGGCCTATGTTGCTCACTTTTTTCTTTCATTTTAAAACTTGTTTGTGGTGTGTTTTCTTGCATCAGTGTTCCTGTTTTTATTATTGTGGTTTATGCTGCATGGATTATATTCCCTGGGGCAAAATGTGTGTTTAAATGGATGGGATAAGACAAAGCATCATATTTTCCACTTGGTTCAATAGCCCACACGTGGGTGCACTGATACACTGTACTCTATTACGTTTACTCTTTACAATAAGGATACTTATTTATATATTTTACACGTGACTTTATTTAATGCAAAACATCTCAAATTGCAAAATATAATGAAACTAGTCAAAGCTGAAAGCTGTAGGTTCAGTACCAGCTACACTTGTTTACACTGTAATGCATCGTAATACCAGCAAAGTGATACTGTGTCAATATTTTGTAGCTGACAGATTTCAATAGTTACGCACAGAAAAAAAGCCAACTTGGCAGATGAGTGGTGATTGACGTTTTTTGTGCTTGAGTATGGCGCCATCTAGTGACAACCTAATATACTACAGGCACCTCACAGTGGCTCCCCCCCACCCCTTCTGCAGTGCGCACAAGTTTTACCAGCGATAAGTGTCACTTCTCACTCACTGTCTCAGGAAACGTAGACTTCCGCCTTTTGTCGCCCAAAGCAGCACATTTTCCACTCCCACGGCAGTTAAGCTTAGCCAGCTGTGTGTGCAAAGGTGTAGCCACATAAGAGGACGACAATGTTCAGGAAAATATGAAGCTTCTTCTATTTATAGACTTCTTATCGCCAATCAAACAGAGCGCGGCTGCAACGCTGCCCAACCAGCTGTGCGTGCAGAGGAGGAAGCCCGCTTTCGTTTTCTTACAAGAGAGGCGAGGTCGTGATTGAGGTGCTGCTCGGCCACTTCTGTTTAGAAAGAACAGAAACAAAGTTCTGCAGACGGACTTTGGGTGTTTGAAGGGGAGCTGATGGAGTTTGCTGAGCACATCAAGACGGCCAATGTGGAGGATGTTGTGCTCCGACAGCCGCTGCAACCCCCGAGCAGAGGAACCCTGTGCATCACCGGCCACCACCTGCTCTTCTCGGACAGGGAGGAGAGTGACTCCCGGCAGGTTTTATTGCTCCTCAGGAACATCGATGCCATTGAGAAAAGGTGAGGGAGGATTGAGGTCAGAAAGGTGATAAGGAACCAGATCAAAAACGCGTCTTATTAAGAAAAGTAATGTCGCACTTTTCTCTATCTCAATTATTTTTTAATTGATTAAATTGATGATTAAATCTATTGATGGCGGACTTGTGATTCTTAGAACTTATTTATTATGATTATAACTCGCATGATCAAACCAGTAATCACACTAATCAACACGAAACGGTGTGAACTTGCCGGTAATTCCTCTGATCTCTCATTCCTTCCTCAAATCTTTTTTAACCAGTGTGGAAAACCTTACGGGCTATTCCGGCTTCTTCTCTAATGCAAGCCACAGTGAAAGGTTGGACATCCTCTGTGTTGCCATGTCACGCTGTGTGTTGCTCTTGTTGCAATTCTGAAGAAGTAACATTTCCCAACAACATTAACGCAACGTTTTTTTCCGTTTGCCACCCTCCACATGTGTGCTGCTTGCAACTAACAGCTTCATGCACCGCCATAGGCAATAAATGGAGCTCTTAGAGGGGGTGCATTTTTCTTTTGTGTAAGAATCATATATTTGTGTGTGTGTGTGTGTGTAGGATGTCTGGTTCATCTGGAACAATTACGATGAAGTGTAAAGATCTGCGTGTGCTCCAGCTTGACATCCCAGGCATGGAACAGTGTCTCAACATTGCACACTCTATCGAGGTACACAACTAATGCAACCTGAAACACACCGGCATAAGAAAATCAATCTAACTGTTGGTCTTAGAGTAGCCTGCTGTTTTTCTGCATATGTTTTTCACTGCTTTGCATGTATCGGTGATGTCTCTTTAACTTTCTGCAGACACTGTCCTGTCTGGACTGCGTGTCCGCAATGTACCCTTTCTTTTACCGACCTGTTGAGCTCAGCCTGCCGGAGCAGTGGGGTCTCTCATCTCCTGAAATGCACTACAGTCAGATGAAGGAACTTGTAAGCAACATATAAAACTCTGTATGCTTGTTTTCTGCTGTAGATAACTTAATACTTGTAGACACAGACATTTTTCAGGTAACATTTTCCAGCAATGTCCCTGCAACCACATGACAGGGAAATGCCAGGGAAGCGTAGGGGTTGGGATTCAGGATATCCTTCTTGCTTAGCTTTCATTTGTTTTCCCCTTAACTTCAGAATGTGTTGCACACAGCTTGAATTCATGTATAACACACCGACGTCTTCCCGTGGGAATGGCACGTTGCTATGGTGAGGGGTCGCAGCTGAGGGCAGCCTTTTTGCATGTGTTTTACAGACACAAAATTCCCAGAACATGTAGGATATCTGTGCTTTTAACCAGAGCAGCCTGAGTAGTGTTTTTCACCCAGGATAAAGTGGCTGGAATTTGCAAGTCCCGATTATTTCTCTCCCACCGACTCTTTCCATCACGACAGGAGCTGAGCTGTTCTGTGTAGTTAGAAACTACGAGCTTCAACTATTCATACAGAGTTTTGAAGAATACCGTTTACAATTTAGGGAACTTGATGATTAAGTTTCTTTGGTAAAATTTAAAAAAAGTGGAAAGTTGTTATAGCTGTAAGGCAAACAGAGCTATAGTGATTTAGCTTAGCCTGACACATTATAGGAGAACTCTTCAACAGCAATGATGGTGAAAGAAGCGTGACACATTACTTTGGCGCAGACCGGTGATTTGATGCATGGTTTCTATGGTTTTATGTCATTGTGATGTTTCAAATAAGAGTTCAGGGATGTTTTAAGATAGTTGCTGAGTGGCTTCCAGAAGGACTTTAGTTTAGCTTAGTTTACAAAAACATTAGAAGAAGCTGTAAACAGCTGATCTGGCTCCCTGCAAGGGTAACAATTACTGTGCTGTATTTTTTTGATTTTACCTATTTTTTATAGGCAGGCTCCTCTGGTCACCAACCTCACTGTGCCAAAAAGACTTAAAAAGACTTAAAAAGAGACATGCCCCACGTTTTGTGCACATTAAGGAAAGCAGATATTCAGTAGAGGTCTTTGAAAAGAAGCTTTCTTTACTTGGGAGAGAGCCAAGCTACTGTTTACAGTACTTATGCTTAAGTAACCAGCTGATTAGAGTACATTTTTATTTGTTATATTGAGGAAATGCTACCTATTCATGAGGTTAACCGATTAGAATCAAGTTCCACAATTTGGGTTTTCAGGACTGCACCTAATCAGGTGTAGGTACTACTGAGAAAACATGTCCCTAAAAGAGGCCACACAGGAGTGATCCTGCAGTCTGGACATGAAGAAAGGTTCAGATCTCCCTAAAATCATCCCCGAGGTCATGAACTGGAAAACAGTCTGTCCAGCAGTAGTCATGGTCTTTTATTTTTCTTAATCTCTTGCTAAGAAATCAAATAAGCCATAATAGGGCAGTTGTTATTACTTAAAGATCCACTAAGGATTAGCTTGGAGCATAATAAAATAGCTTTATGCAAAATAAAAATAACGGGACTTTCCTCACCTATGAACTGGACTACTCCCAGTCCAGCTCAGCTCAAAGACTCCCCTGTGACTTCAGCAAACGGGAGGTTAGCATGAATAATAACAGGTTACTTGATACTAAAGCTCATATTTTCCTTTATCGCCTTCTCTCTCACTTTTTTTCAGTATGAGAAGTGGAGACTGAGCACCGTGAACAGAGATTACTCAGTTTGTCCCTCCTACCCTCCGGCGGTCATCGTCCCAAAAAGCATAGACGACGACACGCTGAAAAAAGCAGCCAAATTCAGACAGGGAGGACGTTTCCCTGTTCTCTGCTACTACCACAAAAAGAACGGCATGGTGAGGTGATTTAGTGGCAGAATGGCTAAAAGCAATATAAAATGTCCAAAAAGTCCAAACGTGAACAGAAAACATCCGAGGAAACAAACAATCCAACGACTAACACAGGAGAGACGGAGGAAAGCAAAACTAGACAAGACACAGGATAAAATATAACTGACTACCAAAATAAAAGAACTGAATTGCTGAACATGGCGAGCTTGACACAGGAGGATAGACCAGTACTCAGAGGAAAGAGAGAGAAACTAATACTCATAAAACCAGTGAACAGAAGAAAACTGTCAAACAATGCGCAACACTTGAAACCAGGAAGCCATAGAGAAACTCATTCCATAACAGTGTTGGTCAAGTTACTTGAAAAAAGTAATCAGTAACTAATTACTGATTACTTCCCCCCAAAAGTAATCCCGTTACTTTACTGATTACTTATTTTCAAAAGTAATTAATTACTTAGTTACTTTTTAAAAACACGATTTACAACCTGAATAGGTGATAAAGTGATAGATCTTTCCGCCCAATTCTACTTTTTCTGCATAATCCATCATACAAAATGTAATCAAATGGAAAAGTCTCTTTTTAAAACTTGTTTTATTAGTTTTAATCTTTTAACTTTATAAAGTTAAAAGATTAAAACTAATAAAACAAGTTTTAAGCATCAAGCAAAAATTAAATGATATGCAACATTCTCTGACTGGAAGAAATTTGTTTAACATTTAAACCTATTTTCTGCACATTCCAGCTCATAATATATTTTTTTTGTGTGTTAACACTCAGTCTTTCAAATAGATGCAAGTAAAACAGAGCAGAAAATAAATAAAGTCAAAGACTAGCGGTCCTGTTGCTCTATTTTCACCTGTAAAGCAGGAGTAGAGTAGGCGGAGGTTTACCCTGGTGCAGGTGTGCAGCGGTCAGTGGAAGAATCCGGGAGTTTCTCTGTGAGTTTCCCATTACGTCATAGCTACTCGGTGCTTGCTCGGAAGTTTAGGGTTTTTTCGGTGTAAAAAGAAGTTTTCTTCCCACGCACAACGGACACTAATGTTTTTGTCACTTTATGGAATCAAACTCAAAGTAAGGTCAGTACTTCCACGCTTTAAACGCTGCACGCTCATACTCTCTCTGCACTCGATATATGATCCATTGTTGATCTGCACACAGCTGTTGTCACAAACGTCGCACTCGCTTACGTCACTGTCATGAGACATTCTCGCAAAAAAATCACGGTTTTAGTAACGCAGTAACGCAGCGTTCCTACGGGAAAGTAACGGTAATCTAATTACCGTTTTTGCAATAGTAATCCCTTACTTTACTCGTTACTTGAAAAAAGTAATCGGATTACGCGTTACTGCCCATCTCTGTTCCATAATGATACAAAATACGAGAGAGCCAAAATCAAAGCAATCATACGAAAATAAAAGAATTTAAAGTCCCAAATTAAAAAACAACTGTTATGGTTAACAGTGGGGATGGAACATTGTTAACAGGATGAAAAATGTTGTAGGTCATCATGCGCAGCAGTCAGCCGCTGCTAGGAGCCAATAGGAAGCGCTGCAAGGAAGATGAGCTGCTCCTCCAGGCTGTGATTGAGGGTTCGGACAAAGGCTACATAATTGACACTCGCTCCATGCAGCAGGCTCAACAGGCCAGGATGACAGGCGGAGGGTTTGAGTCGAAATCGTTCTACGACCGCTGGAAGAGATTTCACAAACAGATGGAAAGGTGTGTTCGCTGACTGTCTGATAATACTGATTTGTCAAACTTGCTTCACTACACATGCCTCATATGTGTGCAGGGGTAAAGCTCTCCAGGAGAGCCTCATTAAACTGGTGGAGGCTTGTGGTGACGAGTCCAACAACATGGACCGCTGGCTCAGTAAGCTGGAGAATTCAAAGTGGCTGTCGCACGTCCAAAATGCTCTTTCTACTGCCGGCCTGCTGGTGGAGTGTGTGGAGAGGTATGAATAACACCCACGCTCTCATGACTTGGAAAACTTTATCGTAATATCTTGTGACTAATTCAGTTTTATCTGGAAAGTACCAATTTACAGCAACTCCCATCTCAATGTGCTTTTTATTGTAAAGACTATAATATTAGAGAGAAAACTCACCGAGGATCAGCACTTTGTGACAGTGGGGAGGAAGAAATTACTTTTAACAGGAACAGAGCTTGGACATAATCAGGATCAGGGACAGGCAGCTGCTCTAACTCTAAGCTTAGTCTTTAAACTTTCCTTTTTGCTAAAGCATATAGTTAGGGCTGGATCAGCTGACCCTGAATCCTCCCTTAGTTGTCCTGCATGTGGTGTAAGCTGCTGGGGGATTCCCATGATGCACTGGGCTTTTCTTCTTCACTCACTGTGTTAATAGACCTCTCTGCACTGAATAATACGTGTTATTAATCTCTTTCTCTCTTCCACATTATGTCTTTATCCTGTCTTCCTTCTCTCTCCTCAACCAATCACAGCAGATGGCCCCGCCCCTCCCTGAGCCTGGTTCTGCTGGAGGTTTCTTCCTGTTAAAAGGGAGTTTTTCCTTCCCACTGTCGCCAAAGTGCTGCTCATAGGGGGTCATATGATTGTTTGGCTTTTCTCTGTATGTATTATTGTAGGGTCGACCTTACAGTACAAAGCGCCTTGAGGTGACTGTTGTTTTGATTTGGCGCTCTATAAGTAAAATTGAATTGAATGTAGACACAAGGAAGTGAGGGCAAGTCAACAACCACTTCTTTTAAATCTTGAAGAAACAGAAAGAAGGCAGTTGCCATAACTGTGTTCCTTACACACAAGTTTGTTTTTCTTATACATGTTAATGAGTGTTGTTTCTTCCAGGGATGGCCATTCTGTTCTTGTTCACGGCTCTGAAGGGACAGACTGCTCTTTGCTCATCAGCACTCTGGCTCAGCTCATCATGGATCCATGCTGCCGCACAGTGGAGGGCTTCCTGGGACTGCTGGAGAGAGAGTGGATACAGGCGCGTGCCAGGATTAGGAAGAATTTTAAATGTCTTTTTTTCTTGATTTGCTCCCATAAATGTTGTCGAGAATCCAAAGAAATGCATTGTAACGTCGGGGATCTCTGTCTACTTCTGACACGAGTGTCCAAACAAGCCGTGAGCTTTTAAAAACAGAAGCACACCCAGCGGCTACAGGACTGAGCCTATCTGTTGCCACAAAATTAGATCCTAAAAGCTGACATGTGTTTGTGTGTTTGCAGGCAGGACACCCGTTCCAGCAGCGATGCGCTCACTCGGCTTACTCCCATGCTCGTCTCCAGCAGGAGTCTCCGGTGTTCCTGCTGCTGCTGGACTGCGTGTGGCAGCTTTGGCGGCAGTTCCCCTTGGCTCTGGGCTTCTCTGAGGCGCTGCTCCTGCGACTGGCGACTGAAGTTTACGCCTCGGATTATGGCACCTTTCTGTGTAACAGTGATCAGGAAAGGTCAGTTTTTTCTACATATTTAAAGATTGCTGCTGAGTGTCTTCATTTCAAACTAAGATTCACACTTTGTTTGCCTTTCAATCAGGTGTGCCTTGGAAGTAAAGGAAAGGACTCACTGTTTGTTCCAGGCTCTGCTAAGGCCCACGGAGAGGGATTACTACTCTAACCCCCTGTATGAACGCACTGAGCTAGCAATCTGGCCCTCAGTTCATCCTCAGTCCCTGCAGCTCTGGAAAGGTGAGTTTTGCCCTGCACTTGTCTTCAGATCTCATCTTTTTTAGCCTTTAATGTAATTGCAGTGTTGCTGTTCTGAGCTTATGTTGTTACCTCTTTAGTTTAGTTTAAGTGTTGGTGCTCACTCGGCCCCGCTGTCTGACCCTCAGGCTATTTTTTGAGGTGGACCCAGCAGGTTCGTCACCTTGAAGAGGCTCAGGAGGAAATCAGGAACATGGTCATCGAGTGGGGGAAGTTAGCACGCAGCTGATGCCTCGTTCGTGTGAATGAGGTGGGATCACATGGTTCCAAGGAGTTAAAACAAAATACCTGATTTTGATTTGACCTGTCGCCTTCAAGGTTGCCCTGGCTGAAACTTGTAGATCACTCCGAACCTGGAAGTCCCATTCTTATTGCACACCATGGATTTAAAAACGTCTATGCCAGTATGATCCAGCTTTTATTAAAGAAAGAGGACAGTGTACCAGACCAAACAGCAGACTCCACAGTGTTCCAGTCAGGTGAGGAGTGTGAGTGCGTTGAAAAGGCAGGACGATCTTCACGTTCCTCCTCAGAATGATATTCAAGTTGTAGGCTCACGATTTTGATGTGTTCCAACACGCATCACATTCAGAAATGTGCAGGGGGCAGAAGACTTCCATGAGGATTAGATTGACTTGGACAAAACAGTTCGAATTTGGATACATGTCTAAATTCACCTGTTTCACAAAGCTGTGGATACCCATTGTTAGAGATGTTAAGCAGGAAAATGTTTTTCAAAGAAGGAAAAATGGCCAACAGTGAAGCTATCCAACCACTCAGCTCTGTTTACCGCAGTGGAAAATCTTTGTCTCTTTGAAGACGTGTGAAGACTTGCCTTCAAAACGACAGTTAAAGATGTAACAGTATAGAGTATATGAAGTGTCCCTCCTACCTCAGTCAGACTCAGAGCAGTTTAGCAGTTTAACAGAAATGGCTGGCGTCCTCGATGCTTTATATTTAGACAGGATCTTAAAACCGCAGCGGAGGTGACACAAACTTGAGAGAAAGATCAGCTAAATTTAAATTAGGTGCTTTTTATTGACAGAACTTTGTGATCCTATCTTGTGTGAATTAGAGAAGATGGTTAACAATATGCAATGCCTAATATGTTTTAATGTACAGTATTTTTTATACTTGCATAAAAGTTTTCTTACAAAAAATGTGGTGCTTGTGTGATTTTAATACACGAGGCTCGTGTTTCGGTCGAGCATTTTCATATATATTTATCCCATATTGTGTTAAATAATGATTGATGTTACTCTGATTTCTCTTTTCTAACCTCTATGCTAAGATAACCTGACTGCCTTATGACCAGAGATGGGCGCGTTACTGTAATCCGATTAGTTTTTTCAAGTAATGAGTAAAGTAAGGGATTACTATTGCAAAAAAGGTAATTAGATTACCGTTACTTTACCGTAGGAACGCTGCGTTACTGCGTTACTAAAACCGTGATTTTTTTTGCGAGAATGTCTCATGACAGTGAGTAAGCAAGTGCGACGTTCGTGACAACAGCTGTGTGCAGATCAACAATGGATCATATATCGAGTGCAGAGAGAGTATGAGGTGCAGCGTTTAAAGCGTGGAAGTACTGACCTTACTTTGAGTTTGATTCCATAAAAAGTGACAAAAACATTAGTGTCCGTTGTGCGTGGGAAGAAAACTTCTTTTTACAGCAAAAAACCCCTAAACAAGCTCCGAGTAGCTACGACGTAATGGGAAACTCACAGAGAAACTCGCGGATTCTTCCACTGACCGCTGCACACCTGCACCAGGGTAAACCTCTGCCCACCTGCTTTACAGGTGAAAATAGAGCAACAGGACTGCTAGTCTTAGACTTTATTTTCTGCTGTGTTTTACTTGCATCTATTTGAAAGACTGAGTGTAAACACACAATAAAATATTTTATGTGCTGGAATGTGCAGAAAATAGGTTTAAATTTTAAATAAATTTCTTCCAGTCAGAGAATGGTGCAGATAATTAAATTTTTGCTTGATGCATAAAGTTAAAAGATTAAAAGTAAAAAAACAAGTTTTAAAAAGAGACTTTTCCATTTGATTACATTTTGTATGATGATTATGCAGAAAAAGTAGAATTGGGATGAAAGATCTATCACTTTATCACCTATTCAGGTTGTAGTAATTAATTACTTTTGAAAACAAGTAATCAGTAAACAAGTAACGGGATTACTTTTTTGGGGAAGTAATCAGTCATTAGTTACTGATTACTTTTTTCAAGTAACTTGACCAAAACTGCTTATGACTATAGATTTACATTTACTAGACTGAAGCAGGAGTACCTTTACAGCTCCCCATGCATCACTATGAACAGGATATTTCACCAACATGTCCAAGTGATTCCATCAGAACTCTGGAGCTGTTAAATACAGAGGACAAAACCTGCCAAAGCTTTGTTATTTTTCCAGCGTTTAGCATAATTGCAAAGGGATAACGATTTCATGATATGTATTCACTCATAAATATTATGAATAGCAGTCGGCTGTATAACAGACACACCTCCCAGTCCTGTTAAGCTCAGCTAAACACCCTTCACAATGCAAATCCCTGTGCACAGCAAGTCAGCATGTTTGCACACACGTTGCTTTGCACGCCGGAGACTGTAGTCCTGCTCAGTCAGGAGCCACAAGCCCTGGTGATTACACAAAGTGGAGAAGAACCACATAGCCCAGCATGACTTAACGCACCTGCTTATTTATCCAGCTTGACTGGGTGAACTGAAACGGTGACCAATGGGCTGGTAATCTTTTTGATTCTCACCCCTAAATGCTGTCTTATCAGCTCTTATTTTATAGTTTAGTTTAGTGGACTAGTTGTGAATTCACTGTTACATCAGCTGCTTGTGGAACAAGAATCATCTGCCTGGGATTCTTTTTCTAAATCATAAGGACACAGGTAATACATTTCCCCTTTTTTAAAAACATTTCGAAACATCTTGTTTGTGCCCAAGAGATTTTAAAGGGTTTGGTGTAATATATTTGCTCTGCTTAAGTTTGGTGTAACTTTGTCAAGGACTGCTCCTGGACATGAAACCGGGTGTGCGGGTCTGTGTGCCCTCTGCGGCGGTCCTGGACCTGTTTTGCCGAGGCTGTCTCAGCAGGTCGCGGAGCTGGCCCGGCCGCAGCTTCAGTTCCACCTCTGGGCAGATGAGCAGGTGGAACAGCCAGGACACCAGCCCCCCATCTCCTCAGGAAAACGTGCGCGTGCTCATCACAGGTGATGCAAATTTCCATCCATCATTAACGCACAATAGTTGCTTGCGTGTGACGTTGATGTATTCAGGAAAGGACTTTTCCACAGTTGCCCAAACACTGAGCCTGGGAAGCTGCTATTGTTTTCTACCACTTTCACTGCGCTGCCTCTGTTCTGAATTGTTGCGAGAGAGAATGAGTCGGATCATTTCCGAGCAGAGTCCCAGTTTCAGATCGAATCAAGTGTAGAAATGTGATAATGAAGAATTAGTTTTACTGGAGTATCAGTGTGAAATGCTACAAACATGTGCTGCAGGGCTTTTTGAGTTGTGTTCACTTTGCTCCAACAGCGGGAGCCTATTTTGATTCAGCACAATAGAGTGTGTACAGACAGTGCTAGTGAAATAAAAGGGCCAATGAGTGACTGTGGGGAGAATAATAGCCTTTTTGTCCTAGGATCAACAAACACAAAGCTTTATTCATCTGAAAGTGAAAACCAACAACATGGATTTGACTTTTATCGATTTACCAGTTTCCACAAATACAGATTATCTGTGTGCACAGGTAGAAAGCTAACGCCTGCCTTTGTCTGCAGGTGGGCTTGGGCAGTTAGGTGTGGGACTTGCGCAGATGCTGAGGTGAGATTGTAGAAATTCCTGAGATCTTGAAACTTGCTAAAAGGTTTGAAGTTTAAATGTCATCATATTTTTGTTAATGTCTAGAAAACAGTATGGAAGGGACAATGTAATCCTGTCAGACATCAAGAAGCCTCCACCTCACGTTTACGCCAATGGTACGTAAAATCGAATTCAAGTATGCGTATTACTTTAAAAGTTACCGATTACTTTACTTTTTTTTCTGTTGTTTTTAGGCCCGTTTGTATACGCTGATGTTTTGGACTACAAACACCTCCGAGAACTTATTGTAAACAATCGCGTCACTTGGCTGGTCCACTACAGCGCTCTGCTTAGTGCTGTGGGCGAGGCTAATGTGGCTTTGGCACGAAAGATCAACATCACAGGTCTGCTTGAACGTGCGCATCCTTTACACATAACCAGGTTTTAAGGAACAATCAGGGTTGAACTCGTGCTCTCTTCTTTTCTGCCCATCCAGGCCTACATAATGTGCTGGACTTGGCCTTAGAGAACTGTTTGCGCCTCTTTGTCCCCAGCACTATTGGGGCATTTGGTCCCTCTTCTCCACGTGACCCAGCCCCTGACCTCTGTGTTCAAAGACCTCGAACCATCTACGGCGTGTCTAAAGTGCATGGTGAACTGATGGGGGAGGTAAAATGTTTTTTGTATGTGCTTACAGAGACGCCTGTGACTCCATTTCATTTTCAATCAGCTTCTCTTTCTTTAGTATCTCCATCATAAATACGGCTTGGACTTCCGCTGCCTGCGTTACCCTGGAGTGATATCAGTTAACACACCTCCTGGTGGTGGAACTACAGGTATTACCTGTGTGTGTTGTGCAAATGTACTCCAATCCATTGGATGTCATGGACGCACGATCTGATATCCTCGTGTTGGTGTTGTTCCCATATCATCATACTAAAGGTTGTTCCAGGATCAACATTGGAAGTGACCAATCAGAATGTTGTGATGTCATACTTTTGCGACTTCGGGAAAAACCGGCGTAAAACTGTACGTAAGCTGCAAGAAACCGCCTTTGTCTGCCGATCAACGGACCCTAACCCTTTAATAAACGCTAAGCAGAATTGATATTGTCCTTGCAACATTGGAATTTCATAAATGCACGAATGGGTTGGTGCGCAAAAGAATAACGTCACAATAATGTGATTGGTCACTTGCAATGTTGAACCTGGAACAACATTTTCATGATGATCTGGGAACAACACCAACACGACGATATCAGATCATCCGTCGTGGACTAAGTGCTCCGGACCTCTGTCTTCACAGACTACGCAGTTCAGATCTTCCATGATGCTCTCAGCACAGGTCACCATGAGTGCTACCTGCGACCCGACACCCGTCTTCCCATGATGCATATCTCTGACTGCCACCGTGCCACGGTAGAGTTCATGCAGGCTCCAGAGTGCCAGCTGTCACTGCGCACCTACAACATAGCTGCCATGAGCTTCACCCCTGAAGAGGTGGCCCAAGAAATCCGCAAGCATCTCCCTCACCTCAAGGTCACCTACAATCCTGACACTGTCCGCCAGACCATTGGTATGGTATCTTTTTGTTTTTAAACCACTGGTTGGACTGATAATAAACCAATATAAAACTAAATCATCCTTTCTGGTTTTTGCAGCAGACAGCTGGCCTGTGAGATTTGATGACACCAATGCCAGGAGAGACTGGGGCTGGGCGCCAGCCTTCGGGCTTGAGGAGCTGGTGTCGGACATGCTCCGCTCCATCCGAGACAAGAGGGCCAGCCAGGGTTTGCCAGTCAGCTAGCAAAACCTGCTGCACCAAGACTAACCAATGCGCTACCTACCACTGACTTTTCTTCAGTCTACATTTACCAACAGCACACTTTTGTTTTACTTCACTTTTACAAATTGTCAACCAGTATCATCTGTTTGTCTGGAGCATCGCTGCACCGTGCCAGGGACTGATTGTAAAATGGAAATTCTCAGTCATAACCTCTTTATATTCAGTGGAAAGTGAGATGTCAAACACATGCACACACACACACACACACACACACATGCACACACACACTTCAGTCTTTTCAGGGAATCAGATACTGTCAAACCTTCTCTTCATCTTTGTGGTTTTTATTGTTCTCATGGTATAAGCATCACTTTACACATGGGCATGTTGCCTCAGGTGGAACAGAAGCATTTCTGTTAAAGAGTTTCAGATGTTGATCGCATGCATGAGCACACCAGCGTGTTTCAGCGTCAGTTACAATATCTAACACAATATGGACAAGTTCCACGTGTAGAACAACAAATCTGGTGGACATTTTAAATCCAGGATCATCTGGAATGACTGGCTCAGTTGACTTTGGACTGTAATGAAAAATCATGTATCCTGGCTGTTTTGTAAAGCACTCTTTTATAATATAGGCTATCAAACGAAACTCACAGTATACAGTATACACTACCTTTGCCGTGGCACAGAACAGGAAGCCTTTACTTTTGTTGCCAGCGGTGTGATTACAAATATGAATGAGTAACAGTATCAAATGAGGCCGTTTTTACTTAGTAAAACAATATATTAAAAATGCTGTGTACTTTGAATCAGACCTTTAATAATAAAAATGTTATTTACCCAAAGAGCATTGAATACCGTGTGCTGCCAAAGTTTCGTTTTTCGGTGTCGTTTTTACATCCAAAACACCCGATCAGCTTAAAAACAAGAACGCTATAAAATGAAAAATTTAACTTCTATTTAAGAAATAGTTAAAGTTGTCTCATCTATGCTTTCATTCTCTAATTTGTTTGAGTAACATGTACAAAATTAAGGTATTCACCAGCCACTTTGTTAGGTACACCTGTTCTAAATATCTAACTAGCCAATCACACCGATTAAGGCATGTAGAAACAGTCCAGATAGTCTGCTGAAGTTCAAACCAAGCATCTGACTGGGGAAGAAACATGATTTAAGTCACTTTAAATTGTTATTTTCAGACTGGCTAGATTTTCCAACACAGCCATTTCTAGGATTTACAGAAGTCTAAAAAAGAGAAAATATCAAATGAGTGGCTGCTCAGGTGAAAATCTAGCGAACAGGAAGGCAACAGTAAATTAAAAAAACAAAACAAGTTATAACCAAGGTCTGCAGACAAGCATCTCTGAATACACAACACATCAACACAGCAGAAGACTACACTGAGTCCTACTGGGTGAGTTAAAAACAGGAAACTGAGGCTACAAGTCACACAAGCTCAGCAAATTTGGACAAAATAAGACTGGAAAAGCATTGCGTGGTTGATAAGTCTGGCGGATTACTGCATGTAAACACAACTGGTTCTCTTACAGAAAAAGCAATTAGTCTCAATATAAGAAATCTAATTTAATGATCGTGATTATGATGCATGCAGATGTTTAGTATTCTGTAGGAAATAGACCACCAGTTGACAAAAGCAAACTAAAAAATGTTACTGAAGTTGCTTTGAAGGACAAAAAAACTGATAAAAATGTTCAATTATTTCCCCAATTACCACAAGAGTGATGATATAAATGACAGATTATTTCTTATTTTTTTATTCCAACATAACACTTGTTTTGCTGCATATATTAATGCAGAATTTTCATGGGAAGCTCTTTAATTTTATTATTTTTTGTTTTTCTCATTTGTTTATCTGAGCATTTATTCTTACTGGTGAATGGCGGTTGGTGAGGTTTAGGTTTTAACAAGCTCCTAACTGGACAATGAATAAAAACAAAATTTACAAAATTTAAAATCCACAACATTTGAGCAAACCAGTTTAAACCAAGGTTTGGGTCTTATTCATATCTGTGCAAGCTGTCTCTGCATATTGAGGCACATTCTAGTCTGCCATATTTCGTGCATCAGGTGATGAGCGGAATCTTCTTCCCCCTCACTGTAGCTGCAGTACCTGTTGCTTCCTGTGGGGGCACTCCATTCATCCGGCTCGTCACCCTGAATTTCACCGGCGGACCAGCACACAGCTTTCTCCACAGCACAAGTTACGATCCATTTCACCTAAAATGGACGCGGGATTCTTCCGCGTAAGTTCTTCAAACTTTTATCTTTGTATTTGGTATACTATTATTTAGCTGCATGTAGACCTATATACGTTTTATGGGATGGATGTTTCCTATGTGTCTTCAGTGAAAAGCCATGCAGCTAGCTAAACAGCGGTCAGGGCTTCGACTATCAACTGGGAGCCAACAGTCTCAGGATTTGCAATTAGTCTGCTTCACCTGGTGTATTCTGGGAGTTGTTGCGTGTTCCTTATATTGATGTTTTCTGTCTTATAATTTATGAAAATGTGTAACTTCTTACGTTAAAACCCCGTACGTGTTATTTTACAGACAAATTTACAGGAAATAGACGAGTCAAGTTAGCTAGCTAACTAAAGATGGCGCCCGGGCGGTGCATCGCTCCTGTCTCCATGAGCTAGTCACGACTGCTGCTGTGCTGGCCTTAGCAAGCCCTCCGTGTTTGCTGAATAATGACATTTAATACACTTTTAATATTCTGTCAACTCCGCTGTCAGTCAAAGTAGCCTTCGGGCTTTGCCTATTATTAGCCTGTGCGTTCGCTTTCGAGGATTAAGCAAGTGGTTAGCATGGCTAATGCTAACCGACTGGTGTCAGTGTCGCCTGCGGCTCAGTTAGAGGAGCTAAAAAGAACATGAAGCGGCGCTCTAGGGAACACACGTGTCTTAAGTATTTATTTTAAGACACGTTAGCTTGAGCAACGTAATGTTTTTCCATCTTAAGCTTTGACTCTCGTTAATAATGTTATCGGTAAGTAAGACTGCTGTAACTAACATGGGCCCAATAGTGAGGAGGTTGTGCAGCTTGAGACTAAAAACTCTGTTCGAGACGGGTTTCTGTTCTTCTCTGATTTGACATGTCCGATGAAAGCTGATCATCACGAGTCCGCTGATGTTGGCTGTTATTTCTCCAGGGTACGAGTGCGGAGCAGGACAACCGCTTCAGCAACAAGCAGAAGAAACTGCTGAAGCAGCTGAAATTCGCAGAATGTTTGGACAAAAAGGTAAATGATTACCCGCAGTGACATTTGTTTTGACTTTTTTTTCTCAAATAACTGTTAAAAAAAATCATGTTAAATAGTTATCTACAAACTTGTATCAACATGAGGCAGTTTATGGCAATCTGTGTAGCCTGGACATTCATACACCACAGGTATGAGGGTGTCTGTGAGAGACATTTTAGTGGCCACCACCTCACCAGGCCTGTGATTAATGAGCTTAAGTCAGGTTTTTTTAATCCGGTAGCCAAAAATAAAAGGTAAATGTTCATTTTTCTGTTAATTAGTCATTACTTTAACTTTGGTTTATTTATATATAACCTGTTTATATTTTTAGTCTCCACCCAAATGCCGTTTTTGAACCTTTGCAGGGGACTGCCTGGTCAGTAACAGGTGGGACAACAATTAATATAGTTGAGTAACATTTAAGGAAAGCCACAAAAGTTTTTGATTTAAAAAGTTGTTCTTTTTTTGTCACTGTAACTTCTTAAAAAGACACAAAGAAGTGACAGTGCGGTTGAGGGTAGGACGCCATCTAGAGCGCACCACATTTGAATAAAAGTGATTATTGGAACATGTTATCACTTATAAGGAAAACTTGACACATGACGTTTTAAAAGCAGATCTTAAAAGAGCCAAATGTGTGATCAGTTGTTGTTTGTATTTGTCTTCTGCCTGTGTATTTTTATTTGTATATCACATATCAGATTCATGTGACTTGCCCAGTGGCTTCTAAAGAAAATGAGCTTTTTTGATAAATTCTGGCATGTGTAAGTTTTGTATTTTTTGAATTGATGACCACTAAATGGTTCCATGGTCCACACATGGTTACACATTGGTCTTAACAAGCAAAAGATCCCAGGTTCTTCAACATAACGACCAACCCATGACGTCCATTAATATAAAGCGTCAGAATCAGATAAAAACAATTTTTAAAATTAAACTAAACTGGATCCCAAAAGGGAACTTCTTTGTACAACAGCTAAAAGTTAAGTCAAGTACAACAAACATAAAACCAGACAGCTTTATAGAGTAGAATGATACATCTGGTAAAGTAAATGTAATATGGCAAAACTAATATCTTACGTTAAATTAAAATAAATACAGTAAAATATAGATTTATGCAGAAATATAAAGCCGAGCTTTGTGCTAAGCCATCCCTGGTGAGAAAATGTTAAATCTTTTGTTTGACAAAAAAGGTTTTTAAATTTACCTTTTATGATTTTTAAATATGTAAGTCAGATCTTTTAAGGACAGTAAAGCTTTTTTCTTCTTTATTTAAATCCTTGCCATAGATGAATCACTGTGTTTTGTCTTGTGGGATTTGTGTGTAATCTATTTAGTCATCAGACATCAGAGTGAAATGGACAAGTTCCTGTCAGATAACACAATCACTTTGTGCTCTGATTGCATTTTGTGCCCATTGTGAGCCAGGAAAAGCCATGTTACATAATAATATATTTATAACAAAGCAAAAACGGCTGGCTACAAAACAGAATCGCAAATATCGGATGGAAATAAAGCAGCTGTGTATAAAACAGTGTGAGCCGGCAGCGCAGGGTTGAAATAAACCGTTAAGATGAGAGAAGAGACAAAACATTATGAAAGATATGTTGTATCTGTTCAGGTGCATATAAACTGAAACTTACTGTTCACTGCAAATGCTGCTGTTTCTCATCACTAACGGTCTGTTTCACGCTCAGGTGGACATGACCAAAGTGAACCTAGAAGTCATCAAACCTTGGATTACGCAGCGAGTCACCGAGATTTTGGGGTTCGAGGATGACGTCGTCATAGAGTTCATATTTAACCAGCTTGAGGAGAAGGTAATGTCTTTAATCGTGTTTATTTTTTGTTCTTTCAGAACTGTCATATATTGAAGGGCATTGCTTAGTGCTTAGTCAGTAAGAACGATATAAGCAAATAATTACACGTCCTAGTCAAACTGAGATTGAATGGGAAAAGTAACAGTTGGTGTAAGACTGATTTATAATGACATTACCATGTTTTGCTGTTATGTGACAAAGTGCCTTTATCCAGCAGTCTTCTAATGATGATGTGATTTATGATTTAAAAGGCCTGAACCAATATGGATGTTATACCTTGCATCAGAAGTATAGCACCAACACCTAATTAGCTCTCTCCTGAGCCCAAAGTCACTGAGCCCAACTCTCCCTTCATGATGCAGTGTGTGGTTTGAGGTGAGTTATATGCAGGGATCACCTATATCATGTCAGTGAAAGAAACGCCTAAAAAAAATAAATTAATTAAAAAAAAAATGCCATAATCATATTCTTCGTAGGTGTTGACAGCCCATCGGTAGACTGCCCAACTCCCTTTTAAACGTAACAGGAGGTACAGGCTCAAAACAGGACATAAATGGGCTGAAACAGCCTGATTTTCTGTACTTTCTACCAATTGGGTTATCACGCAAAACTGAAAAGTATTGTCTCACTGGCCACCTCTGATTGCAAGTTTTTACTGTCTTTTGCACTCTGTTGAGTGTGGTCAGAAGTGTTTTTGCTTTCACTTGTTACCACACATAACAGTCATGTGAGGGTGTCAAGAACACAGCTCAAGTGTTATAACGTCACTGCCGCAAGTTGAGAACTTCAACCTCTGGAGGTCAGCATAAACACGATTTACACCCGTAAGAAACAATACTTTTCAACTTGGTTTTAAGTTAGTACAAGTTCACTTATTTTCTACCAAACCCCTCTTAACAGTAAACCTGTAATATTGTAGATCCTATTTTTGTAGACTAAAGTGTACATTCACTCCAGGCTGTTTTATTTAAAGTCCAGCTGTTTTCCTTTCCATAAACTCTACTCTGTCCCACTGATAGATCAAAGCATGTAAGATGTCTGGAACTTGGGTAACTTCCATTGCACAGACATACTTTATAAAACAGGAAACATATCAGATAATTTATACTCTGTATTTGTAATTACAATACTGTCAGTGTACTCGTATATTTTTTGAATGCAAGTTTTGATTTCAGTGCCATTTATCTTCGTTTATGGCTCGTTATTCTAAGAAAATCCAGATGTATGTATTTTCATATTTTATGTCGCCAGCATCACACATGTGTATTATTTTTTACTTATTATTTTATCTTTTACTTGCCAGTGGGTGGGCTGTTTAAGCTAAATTTAAAGGGTACTGTTGCATAATGGAAAACAGTTGATACAGTTAATGAGATTACGCTATCTCACAATCATTCTATCAGTTGTTGAAATAAAACTCAGTTTTTGTGTAACTGTGTACTCATTATTGCTTGTTCGTCTCTTGCAATTTAGATAAATGATATAACATTAAGCTCATGGTGGTTGAGTCTCAAGCAGTAGGGAGGCGGAAGCAAGCCAAGGGAGCTCCGTGCCCACTGATCCCACGGGACTCACTGAAGACACCGGAACTGTACTTGCAGTGTTGGGTTTTAATGCACTCTGTATTGTGGCTGTTTGTTTACCTCCTGAAGTGTAGACGGTGGGGAGACTGGATAGCAAGGGGTGGGTAGCGGCCAAGGGGATGTATGGTAGTGGGCTAGCACTGAAGAAATCAAATTATACTACAATTTCTTTGTATTATGGGAGGTTTTGTTTTCTTCTTTTTCTATTTTGTTATGGTAGATTGTAAATCTAGGGCAGCAGAATTGCATGCTGTGTTTATTTTATTTCTTTAACATCTTTAGATGTGTCTCCCCTCAGCTAGCTCACAATCTCAGTTTCCTGAGTTTGTGAGTACAGTTTAAATCAGTCTCATTTTTGTAGGTTGAGTCTAATATTGGACCCAGGGATGTTAAATAGCCTAGTCAGTGTCTTACATGTTTTTAAGATGGTTATCTAAATAGTCTGAGGTATAAATTTATAGAGGAGTAGAAGGTAGGGAGCCCCGTTTGTGGGACCCTACTCCCCCTTGATGTTTGGTCTTCAAGTATTTCAATGGCTACGTTTTTTTTCTCTCCTCCCTTCGTGTGTGTGTTGCAGCACCCGGATAGCAAGATGATGCAGATCAACCTGACAGGCTTTCTGAACGGGAAGAATGCCCGGGAGTTTATGAAGGACCTCTGGCCCCTGCTGCTGAGCGCCCAGGAGAACATTGCCGGCATCCCTTCAGCTTTTCTGGAACAGAAGAAAGAGGAAATCAAACAGAGACAGGTGAGTTTTTCTAAATGGTGGAAGCGGGGATGAGCAAGATCACGCTGAGCTTGGTGGCTTTCCATTTATCTTTTTTTGAAAGTGTGTCATACAAGACTTTTTTTCTTTTTTTGGGTGGGAGGTGGCTTTTGTTGTGTTTGCACAGCTGCTCCTCAACCAATTACATGTAGGAGGGGACCTGTAGCACAGACACAGGAATATAATGGTGTAAAATAAGTCTTGACAAATTGCAGTAATAAGACCCCTTTTCTCTTAAAAAAAACTCTACAAAATATATCATGTTGAACTCAGTAATTGTTTAAAAATAGGAGTAAAATGATTCATCTCTCATTGATCTGTTTCTGGCAGATTGAACAGGAGAAACTTGCTTCTCTGAAGAAGGTGGATGAGGAAAAGAAGGAAAAGGACCTTAGAGAACGGGCTCAGTCAAAGAGCCCCAGGAGGTACGATTATTTTCATTTTGAGACGCGTAGATGGAACTACAGCTTGTGAATTGGTTGTAGAACATGCAAACCTCTTGTATTTGCCTCTCTGGCCAGACGGAAAACGAGGTCACCATCGCCGCGAAGGAGGTCGCCATCACCACGGAGGAGGTCACCAGCGAAGCGGGAAAGGAAACGCAGCCCCTCACGCTCACCAAGGCGCAAACAAGCTAGTCCAGTTGGTGGCAGTTCACCCCCTCCGCCCCTGATGCAGCTGTCCACAAAATCTTCAGAGGAGCCGGTAGAACCAGATACTTCAGGAAGAGCTGTGCCAGAGGCAGTCGTCCAAGAAGCTTCTTCCACCTGGTTTGTGGACTTGTTGCTTTTATTTGAAGTGGGCATTTAGTCGGACTGGTATTATATAGAACTTAAGACATTTAAATCCTTTTCTTTTGCAGTGAGACAGTTGTGGAAGTAGTGAAAGCCGACTCTGTGAATGAAGTCAAAGAACAGTCGCCAGAGAAAACCCTTAAGAAAGAAGAGAGACCGAGGTCACGAGAAAGGGAGAAGGACACGAGGAGGGAAAGACACCACCGCTCACGCTCTCATTCTCGTTCTCGCAGACGCCGCTCGCGCTCTAGGTGATTTGACGTGTGGCTTTAACTTAAACTTTCATTATGAAAAGTCAAAGTCTGTAAAGAAGTTTTATATATTTGCTGATTCTCTACCCAATCAGATCGTACTCTCCTCGCAGAAGACAAAGTCCCAGAAGGAGAATGTCTCCTCGTCGTAGGAGCCCTCCTAGACGTGCGCCAGCTAGCTCCAGGCACAGACCCAGGCGTTCCCCTGTCCGCAGGTCGGCATATTTATTTATTTTTTTGTATTGGCATGGATTTAATATTTTACTTCATGTTGTCTGTGGTATACAGAAGACTTTAAGCCTTTTTGTGTCCTACAGGAGGCGCTCTCGCTCTGCTTCATCCTCTGGTAGCAGCTCATCAGGCTCCCGCTCGCCTAAAAAAGCAGTGAAAAGAATATCTACCACACCACCCCGAAAACAGGTCCATCATCCTGATACATCCAATAGTCCCACAGGCAAGAACAGACGATCACCGTCTCCACGAGCTAGAAGGGGCCGGGGCTCTCCTTCCCCACCCAGATCATCAGGTGTGCTTCAGTCCCTCCTTTGTACATTATATTAAAATATTTTTACCTATGAAAACATTTGAAGACTTTATGCTTCTTCTGCACAACCGATGTTGGATTCCACTGTTAAACTTAATGAGTATCTCTAAGCTCGTTGCTGTTATTTGAATAAATCTGTGACAAGTGCATATCATTTTTGCTGTGCATTGTTTTTCAGGGTTTAAGAGAAAACAAGGAGGAAGGGCTGATTCCCCCCCTGACACCGTCAAGCCCAGACCATCTGAAGGCTCCGACTCGGGTAAGTGTTAAACGTGTTAAAGAACCATGCTGCCTTTTGCCTCACGGATCTCTAAATGTGGCGACTGTTTAACACTTTAACTCATTACTTTGCGCTCTGTGCAGTTACTGTGGCTTTCAGCAGGATGTGCATGTTCACTTGTCATGCTTGTGCACCAGATTGTGTACTAGGAGAGCTTAGTTTTAATTATTCTCATTGAGAAATTTAATTTACCAACACATAGTGTGAAATGTGTGAAATTCTCAGCATTCCCGAGCCTCAGCCTTTGGCTTGCTCCCACAGTGAGAAGGCTGAGTCTGTGTAACCTGAAGCATCTCTTTACAGGGTGAAGCTGAGCCACCAGAAATGTTAAGAAACTGTGTGCTAATGCAAGGGGAAACTATAAATGTTGTAACATGATGACAGACCAAGCGTCACAGCTATATAAGTCTGTCTTCTGTAATACTTGTAGCATTTCCTTGGCAGTCTGTTTCCGGCTTTGCTAACACTGATGGGACACTCAATGCTCTGCATTTCAGAGGAGGATAAAAATGAGAAAGGGGCAACAGCAGATTCGGTGCAGCAGCGACGTCAGTATCGCAGGCAGAACCGACAATCGTCTTCAGGTTAAAAGCGTTTTTATCCCCGTTCTTTCTTTTCCCATCCATCCCCCTCCCCTCTCTCTTTAACGAGTCTGTCCATGTCATCTTGCACTCATCGTCTCATGGACTTTTGAAGCTGTGTCCTAACCCCAACCTTGGTGTTTTTTCCCTGACCGCATACAGCAAAGGCTTCGCTGAAGCAGCTCTTGATGTCATTTGTTTGTGTGGTTTCAGAAACGGGGTCTTCATCCTCAGAAGATGAGGCGCCCAAGAGGGCAACAGGAGGGTCAGGCGCCAGGAATGGTGAGGTCAGGAGGAGGCGCAGTCGTACACCGTCTCCTCGAAGGCGACACAGGGATCCCTCACCGAGGTCAGATAACACAGTATTTTTTATACATTATCTCACTTTAACCTCCAAGTTTTAATAGTTTGTGCTCTGCTTATATTGTTTGTATGTATTAATTTTATTCCTCTGCGCCGACAGAGGCCTACTCAGGGCCAGACAGTGTTACGTTAAGTACAGCGTATCACTATCTGCCCACTTTCATCCATAATGTGGCACAAATGGACTGCGTGGGTGCTGCTCTTCCTAAAAGTGGATGTTTATCTTCCACATATCATAGTAACGTAGGCTGTACTAGCTGGAGAGCACCGGATCACCGTCTGTGTTGTTCATAGAACAGCTAATATCTTTTTTTTCTTGCTCATTGTGCTCGTGTCTGGCAGTGGGCCAGTCTCGACCCTGGGCTTTGCAGTATTGTGGCTGATTTGACTTACAGTCAAATCTAAGTTAAAGATTGTGACACAATTATTACATTAAGAATTTGTAGCTTTTTTTGTCACTGGCAGTTATTTACTGGTGTGTGTGTATATATTTTAATCCAGTGATTGCTTTAGTTTGGCCAGTGAATCCTTTATTACCAAATTCCTTCAAGGTCTTTATAACAAATGTGTTGACTCTTTACAGACCTTGAATAAAGCTGCAGCTTGTCTAGTTATGGGAGGCGGCGGCCACAAGTTGCTGACTCTGATTTTGTTTTTTCCTTGCAGGAAAAGACGTTCTCCATCTCCGGTACGCAGACGTCGCACTCCTACTCCT